>NW_015557186.1:349215-353697 GCF_001515605.1 Sinocyclocheilus anshuiensis | reverse complement strand
CGCGCACACACACACACACACACAGACACACACACAGACACACACACACACACACACACACAGAAACACACACAGAAACACACACACACACATCCGTTGATGCATTCACACACACACACACACACACATCCGTTGATGCATTTACACACACTCACATGTCAGGAGTGCCGTGTTTCCTACTGAATTCCAGACATGCAAAGCACGCAAGAAACGCAGAGGATCTTCAGTGTCTCTCTGTCTGTGTGTGATCAGTTTCATATGACCTCTGGACTGATTGCTTTATTTCATTACACTTATTACTGATGCTGAGCTGCTGGAACCAGTGCAAACCCAGCAACAGGGATTGCTCTCACGACTTCATCTAACGCTTTTTTCAATGTTAGGACAAAACGTTCTTAAAGGAGTAGTTCACTTCCAGAATAAAAATTTCCTGATAATTTACTCACTCACCCCCATGTCATCCAAGATGTTCATGTCTTTCTTTCTTTCCTCATTCACAAAGAAATGAAGGATCCTCGGCTGGGATGGTGTAGAATTCAAATTTTGGGTGAAAATAAAGTTAGTAGAATGTTGTAAGTAACGTTTTAAATAACGTTCTAAATACAAGAAGAAAACTGGACATTTTAACGTTCTCAGAATATTACAAATAAACGTTCAAATAACGTTATATTTTGGGTGAAAATAAAGCTGTAAGAAATGTTTTAAACAACATTATAATAACGACAAGTAACATTTTGTTCCCACAACGTTTTTATAACTTAAATTTGTCGCCCATGGAGGTCACATGATCACTGTTTGAGACACAAATCACGTACAGCAGAACTTGACCTGCACTGAAGCTTTACTTGTGTTTTAGTCCCAGTATTACTGTGAATGATGCTGAACGGTTGTCCATGAAAGATCCTCTGTAAAGCACTGAGTAAATATGATCAGGACTGATTCTTACACGCTGGAGGTATTTATAGAGGTTTTATTGATTGATGAAATGCTCTAGTGTAATGGAGTATAGAGTAACACAAGGGCAGGAGAACCGCTGCAGTGTTCAGCAACAACTCCTGCGAGTGCTCGAGAGTTCATCACAACGATCACATCTCACATCACATGACATGCTCACTGGAGCAGAGACAGAGCTGAGTGTGTGTCAATGGAGAACGTTTTCATAGTGCAGAATGAATTAAATCACAACTCCACAATAATTAGAAAACATATATTATAAAACGGATAGTTCCGGTCCTTGATTCTGATTGGCTGAGCCACGTTCGAAGCTGTTGTAAATTCACTGTAAACCACAGCTTCTTGGGGCTTATTGCTTTACTTTATATGACAATTGCTACTGGGTTTGTTGGTGCAATTTAGAATAGCACAAAAAAACTCATTCTTTTGGCTTGAAAGACACCTGGCAACCACCCAGAAAACCCTAGTAAATGCATAGCACCTTAGCAACCACATCGCAACATCTTGGAAACCACCCAATCACCCTAGTAACTGCATAGCAGCATACTAAAAACCACCCAGAACACCTTAGCGACCACATAGCATCACCCTGGCAACCACGCAAACACACAAACAACTGCATAGCAACATGCTCAAAACCACTCAGAACGCCTTAGCAACACCCAGGCAACCACTCAATCACCCTAGCAACTGCACTGCAGCACTACAAACATGCAAACACTGCAGCAACAGCATGCTTAAAATAATTCAGAACACCTTAGCAACCATATGGAAACTACCTAATCACCCTAGCAACTTTACAGCAGCATGCTAAAAACTAGTCAGAACACATCAGCAATCAAATAGCAACGCACTGGCAAATATTCAGTCACCCTAAAAACTTGTAAGCTAAACTACTAAAACAACACAGCAGCACCCTGGCAACCATTCAAACACCCTAGCAACCACACAGAAGCATGCTAAAAACCACTCAGTACGCCTTAACAATCACATAGCAACACCCTGGAAACCAAGTGCAAGCCTGAGAGTGCACATCTGAGAGTGCAAGCGCCAAGCTGCAGCCAGACCCTTCTCGAGCGGCCACGTATGATGTGTTTCTAGGAGGTTATTGTACATTGAAGAATGATCATACGACTTTTTACATACGCCATGTGACCTGTAAATGCGAAAAAAAAAGTTTCCATTGCAGTTTTGCAAAATATTCCTTTTTTGAATTGCCTGAAAAACCACCTCATGCGAGTGTAAAAACTTTTTTGCGATATATGGGAGATTTTGCGGAATTATTCCTTTTTCGCATTGCCTGAAAAACCACCTCATGCGAGCGTAAAGACTTTTTTGCGATATATGGGCGTTTTTGCGAAATTGACGCGTTTCCATTAGGCGTATTTTCAATTCGCAATTTCAATTTGCGCAATTTGAAGGGTAATGGAAACGCGCCTACTGTCACACACCCTAGAAACTGCATAGAAGCATGATAAAAACAACTCAGAGCACCTTAGCAACCACCCTTTCACCCCAGCAACTGCATGGTAGCATGCTAAAAAACACTCAGAATACCTTAGCAACCACATAACAACACCCTGGCATCCTCCCAAACACCCTAACAAGCACGTAACAGCATGCTAAAAACACTACGAACACCTTAGAAACAACATAACAACACCCTGGCAACCTCCCAAACACCCTAACAAGCACATAGCAGCATGCTAAAAACACTACGAACACATTAGAAACCACATAACAACACCCTGGCAACCTCCCAAACACCCTAACAAGCATATAACAGCATGCTAAAAACACTACAAACACCTTAGAAACCACATAACAACACCCTGGCAACCTCCCAAACACCCTAACAAGCATATAGCAGCATGCTAAAAACACTACGAACACATTAGAAACCACATAACAACACCCTGGCAACCTCCCAAACACCCTAACAAGTTCTTAACAGCATGCTAAAAACACTACAAACACCTTAGAATTCACATATCAACACCCTGGCAACAGCAGAGCAACATGGTAAAGACTAGTCAGAACATATCAGCAATCAAATAGCAACGCACTGACAAATATTCAGTCACCCTAAAAACTTGTACGCTAAACTACTAAAACAACACAGCAACACCCTGGCAACCATTCAAACACCCTAGCAACCACACAGAAGCATGCTAAACATAACTCAGTACGCCTTAACAATCACATAACAACACCCTGGAAGCCACTCACATGGTCACACGCCCTAGAAACTGCATAGAAGCATGATAAAAACAACTCAGAGCACCTTAGCAACCACCCATTCACCCCAGCAACTGCATAGGAGCATGCTAAAAAACACTCAGAATACCTTAGCAACCACATAGCAACACCCTGGCATCTTCCCAAACACCCTAACAAGTTCTTAACAGCATGCTAAAAACACTACAAACACCTTAGAAACCACATAGCAACACCCTGGCATCTTCCCAAACACCCTAACAAGTTCTTAACAGCATGCTAAAAACACTACAAACACCTTAGAAACCACATAGCAACACCCTGGCAACAGCAGAGCAGCATGGTAAAAACCACTCAGAATACCGTAGCAACCACATAGCAATACACTGGCAACCTCTAAAACACCCTAACAAGCACATAACAGCATGCTAAAAACACAATGAACACCTTAGCAACACCCTAGCAACCGCACAGTAGCATGGTCCAAACTACTCCGGACAGCTTGGCAACCACATAACAACACCCTAGCAACCGCACAGCAGTATGGTCCAAACTACTCCGGACACCTTGGCAACCACATAGCAACACCCTAGCAACCGCACAGCAGCATGGTCCAAATTACTCCGGACACCTTAGCAACCGCATAGCAACAGAACAGCACAGTAAGCAAGCAGCACTCACGTATTCTTTTGAAAATATAATAATATAACTATTTATGTTATAATAATAATAATAATAATAATTGTTGTTGTTTTTATAATTATTTAGAAACATAAAATACATCTCATTCTGCTATGCTGACCCTTTCTCTTATAAGCAGAGAGGAGACACTGTATTTCAGGTTCATATACCCGTCATGTGTGATCAGATCAACAGCAGCACTGGAGTAGATTATACTGCAGACTTCACTGCATCTACTCTGCCTCAAGCAAACGAACTGTGTTTCGCCCCATGTCTAATGGACGATGATAAAATCATACTATCTGCTGAATTTAGCCTTGAATTAGAGGAACATCACAGAAAGGGCAGACGCTTAATGGGAATTCTTTCTTTTCTCGTCAGCGCAGCCATGAGATGCAGCTTATGCGCTTCTGAAGTCCTGCTCCAGCAACAAAGCGCTTTAATCCTTCTAATGTTTGGGACTTCTGAAGCGCCCCAAACCAGCCCTCCTCCAGATCAACAGGATGAAGGTGCAGAGCAAATTATGTTCATGAGAGCGGCACCGGTGCTTGAACCCAAGAGCCGAACGCACGGCTTTGATCTTAGTGAGATCAGTACTGGATTCTTCACTCGGACACACACACACACTCA
>NW_015557186.1:337653-349012 GCF_001515605.1 Sinocyclocheilus anshuiensis | reverse complement strand
TCTTTGTGGGTACATTTTTTCCCCATAATGTATGTTTTTCCTGAATACACACACACACACACACACACACAGAAAATGTAATAATGGCTCTCTGGGAAAGAGGGCTGGGAGGCCGAAATTCTTGTCCTGTGTCACATGACAAGCCTGAGAAATCAGTATCAACCTGAACAACTGAGATTACTAGTTTGATTTCTCAAGCACATTTCCCAAATAAATAATTTAGGTTATAAAAACATTGTGGGAACGTTGTTTTGAAATGTTTCTAAAACATTGAAATGTCCAGTTTTCTTGTTGTGATTATAACGCTATTGAAAGGTTACAAAAACATTTGTCACGAAGTTCTACTTACTTTATTTTCACCCAAAATATAATGTTATTTGTTTATTAAGTATGTTAAAATGTCCAGTTTTCTTGTCATGATTAGAATGTTATTTAAAGACGACTAAAACATTTCTTAAACATTTTACTAAATTTTGTTTTTACCCAAAATATAACGTTATTGGAACATTCATAATAAATATTCTAAGAACGTTAAAATGTCCACTTTTCTTGTTATTATAAGAACGTTATTTAAAAGCAAATTAAATGTTTCTTAAAAGTTCTACTAAATTAAATTTTTACCCAAAATATAACATTTGAACATTTAATTTTAATACTCTAAGATGCCCAGTTTTCTTTAGAACGTTATTTAAAGGTTACAAAAACGTTTCTTAAACGTTCTACTTCATTTTATTTTTTCTCAAAAATATAACGTTATTTGGATGTTTATTTTTAATATTTTAAAAACATTAAAATCCCCAGTTTTCTTATCGTGATTAGAACGTTATTTAAAAGTTACAAAAACATTTCTTACAACATTTTATTAATTTATTTTCACCCAAAATATAACGTTATTTGAACATTTATTTTTAACATTCTAAGAATGTTAAAATCCCCATTCATCTTGTTGTGACCAAATCGTTATTCAAAGGTGACTAAAACATTTCTTTAGCTTTCTAAATTTTATTTTAACCTCAAAATATAATATTCTAAGGACATTAAAATGCCCAGTTTTCTTGTCGTGATTAGAACGTTGTTTAAAGGTTACAAAACCGTTTCCTAAATGTTCTGGTAAGTTTTTATCAAATTATAACGTTATTTTAATGCTATTTAAAGGTTACAAAAAATGTTTCTTAGAACGTTCAAGTACAAATAACATCATAAAGACGTTCCGAACTTGTTGATTATTATGAGAACGTATATAAAATCCTAATAAAGTTAAGAATGTTTTGTCCTAACGTTTACATAACATCAGTGAAGGTTGCGAGAACATTCCCTGTTACAGTAGCTGGGTGTCTTCTTTAGTTTGAACTACCTGAGGTCTTGTCACTCGATGCACTGGCTCCGTTCACGTTGAAATGATTGCTGAGGTTCAGGTCAAGACGTGTGACCGTCCGACGGTTGCCGTTTTTGTCGATGACCTCCGTGGCGACTTTGGGCTCGTCTCTCAAGGAGCGTTTATTTCCATCATCATCCTCCTCAGGCAGCAACACAATGCGGTGGTTCATTTGGGGACTCGGAAGTTGCGAAGACAGAGGTGATAAGACAGGAGACATGCTCTGGAGACTGTTGGCAGGAGGATAAGACATGTTGAAGAGCCCAGAGAGAGAGCTTGATGTGGGGCTTCTGGTCCAGGGATGAAGCTTAGAGCTTCTAGAGTTGAGGGTTTTCTCGTTGTTCACCTGAGTAAAGAGCTTGATCTCTTCTTGTCCATCTTGCTGGTTGTGGCTCTGATCCACATCCAAACTGGAATGAGATCCGGGTTCCTGGTTGTGTTTTGTGGCCACCTCATCACCTCTCACGTCCCTTTGGTTGACTTCCAAACTTCCGAAGGTTGATTGGCCTTGTTGGTTTCCCTCGGTATTCCCAACGGCCATTAGCTCCCGTAGGACACATCCACGTTGGTTTCCCAAGGGCTTCTCGTACTCCAAAGTTAGTTCAAACTCCGACAGCTCGGTACAAAGATCCATTTCGCACTCAAACGAACGAGGCTCTTCCATAAAATCCCAGCCGTCGTGGGTGATCTGGAAGTGTTCCTCCATTGGAAGAAGAGGCTCGCTGGAGATGCTGACATAAGAGCCTGATCCTGGAGTATCCCGGCCACGGATGGAGACCGGAGTTCCGGGAGCCTTTGGGGAAAACTCAGACGCTCCACTCTGCACCTTCTTCTTTATCCTACTCTGCAAGAACTCTTCAGTGCTGTCCATCTTCTTAGAACCCAGTTTCTTCAGCTTACGAACTCTAGAGGCTGCTCTCTTATGCTCCGCGGGCGGAGATATAGTGAAGTTACTGCTGCTAACATCATGTCCTTCCAGGAGCTTCCCGTCCTGGTTTCCCATCTTAATCCTGTCTGCGCAGTCGCTGCATAAAGACAGGAGGTCCGTCAGCAGCTGATGGTGTTCTGCGGCGAGCCAGTGAAGCTGCGCGACCGCTCCTTTTGTCGCCTCGCAGTAATACTGGCCTCTTTGTTTAGTGTCTTCATCCCCAGGCTGGACTTCACGAGGGGTTTGGCCAGCTCGTAGGAAACCTCGGGACTTCCTCGTTGGGAAGTAGAGACTAATGAAGCACAGCTCCTGGATGGGTTTGTACAGACGCAGCACGGTGTGCGTGCCTTCCATTACGGGGCCCGTTTTTAATGAATCACACTCCTAAATTAAGTCGGTAGTTGTCTCGTGGGTCGTGTCTCGCCCGGGGTGGACTGACACGGCGGGCGTTCATCATCGGGGCGATCGAAGGCCTGTCAAAATGACGGAGGCTTTTAGTGCAACATCTGTTTTAAGATGCATGTAGAATTGCAAATATACAACAGATTTGTATCTAAGAAACTGATCAACACGTGAAGTGTTACATAGATACAGAGCTTTAAAATCCACGACAAAATCAAGCTTTATTGATTAAAAGCAATTAAAATCAGGCTTTAAAGTTAATAACAAATATCAAATTTGGTTTGCACACTGAATTCTTTAAAAAAGACAAACAAGCAAAAAAGGCAATGCATACACTGTAAAAAAAAAACATTTTTATTTGGAGTACATATGTGACCCTGGAGCACAAAACCAGTCATAAGGGTCAATTTTTCGAAATTGAGATTTATACATCATCTGAAGCTAAATAAATAATCTTTCCATTGATGTATGGTTTGTTAGGATAAGGCACTATTTGGCTGAGATACAACTATTTGAAAATCTGGAATCTGAGGGTGCAAAAAAATCTAAATATTGAGAAAATCATCTTTAAAGTTGTCCAAATGAAGTTCTTAGCAATGCATATTACTAATCAAACATTAAGTTTTGATATATTTACGGTAGGAAACTTACAAAATATCTTCATGGAACATGATCTTTACTTAATATCCTAATGATTTTTGGCATAAAAGAAAAATGTATAATTTTGACCCATGCAATGTATTGTTGGCTATTGCTACAAATATACCCCAGCGACTTAACACTGCTTTTGTGCTGCAGGCTCACATTTTATAAGAAAATACTATTTTAGTCTTGCTACTTCATGTTTAATTATATGTGTTAATTGCTGATTCTTTGTGAAATTTACTAGCAATTTCTGAGTGAAAATGAATTCTACACCTATTTATTTTTTCAGAGTATAAAATTAAAAGTAACTTTTAAAAGCATGTATTGCTATAATCAACAGAATTATCTTGTAATATTCCATGCATCATAGCTGGGGTCTTGCGAATCTTTGCCAGACATTTTTACAGGCCAGAAAATAAACTGTGGAGATGCTTTGGCAAAAATATCCATGAATGCACGACTAACAGTGGGTCTATTGATAATGTCATTCGGTACGTTTTATTCTGCTAAAGCCTTTGAATTGTATGCATAATTATTTAAATAAGCAGTTGAGTGAGTAAAGCACCCTTCATCATGAGCATCATAATAATCAACCATCACACACACACACACACACAATAATCACACTTTAAAATGAACTGAGCTCATACAGAAGCTGCAGTGAATGTCCCTTTAAAACATGACATGACAGTTCAGCAGTGATCAAACCCAAACAAATCAGCATCTTATATTGGTGCATTATATTATAAAACAGGTGCATTGCACTGTGGCACTGAATAACCTGCACTATACTGAGCATCATTTATTATGCAGAAAGTTATTTTTGCACTGCTGCATCATTGATGCTTTAAACATTCACTGCACATTTACACACAGTACACATTTAATGTTGCTAAAATATGATTATGGCCAATGCATTTGCATGCTCTTTGATTTTAATAATCGTGTGTTATATGAAGTTAATCGTGCTAAACTCACCCATCTGAGGTGCATGACGGATCCGCGTCTCTCTCTCTCGGAATAAAGTGCGTTCTGGAGGACAGCGCTCTCAGTCTGTGATTGACAGCTGCGCAGACCAGTCAGAGTCGGCAGCGTTTGTATCCGCGGCTGTGATTGGTTAGCTTCAAGGTGGCCCCGCCCCCATCAGAAGCGTGTCATGAAGCAAAGCAGCAGTGCTGCAGAATGTCAGAAAGACAGCAGTATTGACTTAAAGAGGACAGAAGACAAATCTATCTATCTATCTATCTATCTAAGAATTACATAAACGAATAAACATCCCCACAAGGATAGCAAAACTTGAAACATTATATATGAATATTAATAGCCTACATACAAATATAAACCAGCTATCAAGGACTTGCCTTGCAGTGTTTAAAGATCCAGTCCTGTGTAAACACACGATGGGTTTATTGTAGTAACAGTAACTATAGTAACTGTATCTCGTGTAAAACTAAAGCTTCAGTTCAATCTCTGACTTTCAAAAGAAAACAATACATATACAGTACACACTGCTGTTCAAACGTTTGGCATCAGTAAGATTTCTAATGTGTTTTAAAGAAGTCTCTTCTGTTCATCAAGGATGCATTTATTTGATCAGAAATTCAGAAAAAAACTAATATTGTGAAATATTATTGCATTTTAAAATAATGGTTTTCTATTGTAATATGCTTTAAAATCTAATTTATTTCTGTGATGCAGCGCTGAATTTAAATAGAAATATGATGCTAAAAATACAGCTTTGATCACAGAAATAAATTAGAGTTTAACAGATATTCACATAGAAAACAGCTGTTTTACATTATAATAATATTTCACAATATTACTGTTTTTTTCTGCATTTCTGATCAAATAAATGCAGCCTTGGTGAGCAGAAGAGACTTCTTTAAAACACATTACAAGTCTTTAACACATTACAGATCCCAAACTTTTATTTGGGAACATTTTAGCTGGAATAATTATAATAATATTCATAATTATATAGGTTGAGTTTGATAACTGAAAGAAAAAAAACATAATGGTTTGCTAATATTATGAATACATTTTTAAAAATATGTTTATAATGACCAAACAATAATTAAAAATAATTTCAATTACAGTAATTTAACGATGAATAAATATGGTCACTTGAAGTAATTCCATTTAAAAAAATAAAACTGAATTAGCTGAGCAACAGGAATACATAATGCATAATTCTATTTCTATTATTTATTTCTATTTCTATGTATTTGATGTTCTTTCACAGTCACACCACTAGGATGCAGCACAGGATCACAAATCTTCAGCGATTCATGACCATCTGCATTGGCCTATGCTTATATTTTAAATTAAATTATTTAACAGTAAATTTCCCAATAAGCTGCCACTAATTTATTGAATTAATTTATACAATTAAAATTACGTAAGATATCTCATTTTGAGCAAAACAAGATATAAAGTACAATAATAACATGAAACCAACAAGAAACAAGCAACACTAAATTCTTTCACATCAGAAAAAAATAAAGATTTCTAATAATAAGAAGAAAAATAAAAATCTTCCTGTTCTTTGCATTTCTCCTCTGCTCTAGCTGACTTCCTAACCTAGCTTTCTAATAAACCTGGATGATTTTAGGTCGCTTCAGAAATAGAATAAAAGCATCTGCTAAATACATAAATGTAAATCCTTCCATCCATCCATTCTTCAAACCGATTATCCTCTTTAGGGTCTTGGGATGCATGTAAATGTAATATTTCATGTTTGCAGGTTAAAAGAGCAAGACTCGTTTTGAAGCAGAACTGCAACTGAACCTGAAGGGTCACATTTGCTGAGAGGTCACTACAGGCTGGGTGAAAAAAATCAATGCTATTGATTAATGCATTTTGCAATGCTTTCTTTAAAATCCATCACTTTGACAATTTGACATTTCAAATTATTTCTACTTCCCTGCATTCTGGGCTGTATTTGTTTCTGTAGAAATAATTTGCTGTTGATCTGCCCATTGTGAGTCTGACATCATTGTGTGTGTGTGTGTGTGTGTGTGTGTGTGTGTGTGTGTCTGTGTGTGTGTTTGACCTTGAAAACAGCAGCAGGCTCAGTACAGCGTCCCAGTTATCTACTTTACTCACTTCATGAAGAGCCAAAGTCATTTAGCAGAAGATACTTGCGCTTAGCTCTCATAGTTCAGGGAGACTGGGGCTAGTTGTCACAAAATCTGTATGGTTAGAGACAATGTGCACTCACACAAATGCTTGTTTTCTGTAGCCATACAATTAAATAACTCCATAATATGACAACAAAATGTGTTGAATTAACTGCATCTTAAGGTCAGTTCACACTGTTTTGTTTTGAGTCAGTGTGTTCATCAATCTATCAATGTAAATATCATTTTTTAAAAACATGCAACACGCAATATTTTTTTATTTAATACTATAATAATGATAATATATATTCTTCATAAAGATGCAATAAACACGAAAAGTGCCAGAAATACAGAGTTCAAAGGTTTGCTCTTCAGTTATGTTCACCTGTGTATTTTTTTATTGTAGAAATGATTGAACATTACAATCAATTTAAACAATTGAGTCCACAAACACAAGAAAGGAAACAAAAAACAATCTCAATCTTTAAGACAGCATTTAAGAGAAGAGAGAAAGAATAAATACATAAATAAAGTAATAATAATAATAATAAAAGAAAAAAACATAATATAAACAACTAAACAATAGTTCAAATTATCTTCCATAGGACAAAATCAAGGACTACAGGGAAAAAAAAATATTTTTCTCATTCTTTTTGTTATTAATTTGCATTAGAGACTCTTTCAAAGATTCAATTTCTAATAAAAATAAATAATATTTTGATATGCATTTCGCCCATTTTTGTTTATGAATGTAATATTTACCTTGCAAAAGGTAAAAGTTAATGACGTACTCAGTTATTTTTCTTTAGTGTGAATAAGTGCACATAACATGATATTTCAAAGAGAGCATGTAGTTAACATTTCTTTGAACAAATAAAAAGGCAACATCAGACCAAAATCTAAAACAAGTCTTCCTCGTGTGCGTTACAGAAAATGCAATTATTGTCAAAGTCCATGAATCTAGAAAGAGCTATGGGTGCATTTTGTGAAGTATTTTGAAATGTAACTCTTTAACTTTGTTCAAAATAGAACATTTGTAAACATTTGACCAGGCTGCTTTCCAATTCATATCAGAAATGTTTGCATTCCAAAATAGTTTTCCTCTAGGGGAGATTTTATGATTTGATTGAAAAATCTGTAGGTAAATATTTCAATACCATCAACTATTAACTCTGGAAGTATCCTTTCATTGCTTCCAAAAGTGAATGTTTTCACCTGTGTATTTTATTAGTATGTTTGTAAACAGTACAGAGATTACATTAATAGCACTTTGTATATACAAAATGTGTCAACATGTATCAATATCATCTAAAAATAAGAAAAAAGTTAACGATTGGTTAGAAATATAACAATGGAGAAATAAGAAAAGCTGAGATAAGAAGAAGAAAAACAATTAAACCATGAGGGTAAGATATAATTTATGCATCAGTTAGACTGTACAAATTAAAAATCATTACACAGTCGTTTTCCTTGCGTTCTTATTCACTGAAGATGAAATAGCATTTAAACTCTTTGAAAAGCAAGAAAAATTGGTTTGTTGTTAGTGAACTTACATTTATGGATATAAAAATTGCCAAGAAAATAAATAAAATGTATAACAAAGCAACCTTTGTTTTTTTTAGGATCAGAGTCAAAGCATCTGAAAATAATGTCTTTTATTTTTTATAAATGTGTCAATATTTTTCCATAGTTGTTCAGTTTAAAAACATGACCAAAAGAAAGGAAACACAGTTTCTGTGAGAACATGGCAAAATGAGCATCTTGTATCAATATTAGTTTTATATTTAGTCATCATATATTTATGAATATTAATATGCGCCAGGCGTGACGTCAGATATGAACACCCCCCTCCAATGCGGTTGAACTGGTAGCGCGTGCGCACTCACTCACGCTCACTCGCGGAGAGCGCGCGGCGCGTCTGTATGGCTGCGGCGGACTGAAGGAGAGCATCATGGCTGAAGGCGGAGGAGACGCGGAGGATGAGATTCAGTTTCTGCGCACGGTGAGGCTGCGGGCTTTCTCTGATCCGTGCGTTTATGAAACAATCATCCGCGCGAATCGCGTCCCTAGACGCCTCGCACCGCGCCGCGGCTTCTGTATCGCGCGGCGGCGTTCAGGCAGAGATTCGCTTGATTATCACCCTGGTGATCCCGTGGGGTGTTTAATGGATGATGAACGCGAATGCGAGATTTTTCTCTGTGATCTTGTTGAATTTTGACACATTATTAAGCTAATTTACAGTCGAATGAATGGATTATCAGAGGTGCTCAATGTCATTAGTTAAGATAAGTTTCATTTCATTCAAGAAAGCTGGTGTGTAGTGTTAGACATTGAGGTTTTTATGTGGTTATTTTGTATGCACACGTTTACATATCTTTGTATGTGTTTATATATATATATATACACTGTAACGAATTACAGTTGCCAGTTTATTTTGTATCCAGATAATGTAACGCTGTTACATGTATACCATTACTCACCAACCGGTTTATATATATATATATGTGTATATGTGTGTTTGAACGTTCATATATGCGTGAGGAGATAAAAGATTAATTTTTGATTAACCAATGTATTGATCATGAATCAATCGGTTCAAATCTCTTGTCATATGTATATATATATATGTGTGACCCTGCAGCACAAAAGCAGTCTTAAGTCGCTGGGGTATATTTGTAGCAATAGCCAACAATACATTGTATGGGTCAAAATTATAATTTTTCTTTTATGCCAAAAATCATTAGGATATTAAGTAAAGATCATGTTCCATGAAGATATTTTGTAAATTTCCTACTGTAAATATCAAAACTTAATTTTTGATTAGTAATATGCATTGCTAAGAACTTCATTTGAACAACTTTAAAGATGATTTTCTCAATATTTAGATTTTTTTGCACCCTCAGATTCCAGATTTTCAAATAGTTGTATCTCAGCTAAATATTGTCCTATCCTAACAAACCATACATCAATGGAAAGATTATTTATTCAGCTTCAGATGATGTATAAATCTCAATTTCGAGAAATTGACCCTTATGACCCTTTGTGCTCCAGGGTCACATATAAGTATGTGAGCATGTGTCTATATATATATATATATATATCAGACATCCAAACAGTATAAAACAGACTTTATTAGTAATATTTGTTTGTTTTATTTGAATAGATGCACATGAAATGATTGTAAAATAGATCCAATGTTTGAACATGTGAACTTCTTTCTTACACACACACACTTTAGGATGTTATATAGTGGCACATGGCTTATTAATATTTATTTGCGCATCAGATTCTGTTTAAGCACTATATTCCGGTTGCGGCCATAATCCGAATATGATGTTTATATAGCCTTCCTGTCGTTCAAACAGAAGATCACAGCGCTAACGATGCCAAAGGTCGTGGGTTCGGTTCCCACGGAAACCATGAATATAAGCATAACACTAAATGTAAACCTAGAATGCAGTGCAAGTCTTTTCAGATAAAAGTGTCTGTCAAATGCACAAATGCGTATGTAATATGCATGAGAATATTCCTACGTATATGGTTGCTGTAAGTTTGCTGGTCTACGCATGCATGTTTCCTTTCCTGCAGATTTCAGATGCTGCCGTTTTTTTTTTTAGTTTTATTACTACTTATTCACAATTATCTAATTAGGACTCAACACTTCTCACCTTCTGAAATAATCTCAGAATACTGTCAAATTGTGCTGACATGATTCAATACTAGTCGGAATATTGCCAAATTCAGATTATTATGGGAATATTGATGAGTATTGTGTGTGGTTTGACTGTGTTGTGTTTGTTTTTGTGTTGTGATGGATTCAGAGTCTGTTTCACTGCAGCTTTCAGCACACAGCTGTCTCTCTCTCTCTCTCTGTCTCTGTCTCTCTGTCTCTCTCTCTCTCTCTCTCTCTCTCTCTCTCTCTCTCTCTCTCTCTCTCTCTCTCTCTCTCTGTTATATTCCCCGTCTCTCTGTTCCTGTTCATGAACTCTTCACAGCTCAGTCAGTCTGTCTCATGCAGCACATTTCTATGGTCATGTCTGCTCATATCTACAGTTTTATTCAGTAAATGTGTATTATAGTGAGCTTTGGTTTAGCAATGATGATGCCGCTCTTCATCTTGTCATGCATGATGATCAATCATAATGCATGTTGATTATATTTCGTCGTCAGCTCTGAATTGTCGTCACGTGTTCAGTATGAGTGAATCTCTTGAAGCTTGATGTTATACTTGATGTTATGCATGAGACTGTGTGTGTGCGCGAGACTGAGTGTGTGTGCATCCGTACGTCTGAGTGTGTGCATGTGCGTGCACATTTGTGAGACTGTGCGTGTGCGCATGCATGAGACTAAGAGTGTGTGTGCACGAGTGTCTGTGAGTGGTGTTCGTTCGCGAGTGTGTGTGTTGTGCAGTGCAGCATCAGGCTGCTGCAGTAAAGTGTGTGCGTGTGTGAGAGTGAGTGCTTGTGCACATGCATGAGACTGTGTGTGTGTGTGTTTGTGTGCACGTGTGTGTGTGTGCATTTGTGTGTATGCACGTTTGTGAAACTGAGTGAGTGTGCATGTGCATGTTTTGTATGTGCATGTGTGAGACTGTGTGTGTGCATTTGTGTGTGTTTGTCAGTCTGTGTGTGTTGTGCAGTGCAGCATCAGGCTGCAGCAAAGTGTGTGTGTGTGTGCGCGAGACTGAGTGTGTGCGTGTGCACGAGACTGTAAGAGTGTGTGTGTGTGTGCACGCGAGCGTGCATCTGTGAGTGTGCATGTTTTGTGTGTGTGTGCGTGAGACTGTTAGTGTTCATTCGTGAGTGTGTTTGTGTATGCGTGCACATTTGTGTTGCATGTGTGAGACTGTGTGTGCGCTTTTGTGTGTGTTTGTCTGTGTGTGTTGTGCAG
>NW_015557186.1:336443-336836 GCF_001515605.1 Sinocyclocheilus anshuiensis | reverse complement strand
AGAGGTGTGTGTGTGTGTGTGTGTGTGTGTGTGTGTGTGTGTGTGTGTGAGCAGCGCTGCCTCACTGTTCTCTGTCTGTCTCTCCATACAAACACAGAGTGTGGATTGATTTCATACTCTGTGTTTGTCTGTGGTTGTTTTTGGTCTTTCTGTCTTAATATCTGATAAACACATAAACTGCTTGTGTTTCTTCTTGTGGAATGTGCTAATAAACAGCACAGATTTGTTCAGTGAATGTCTAATGGGAACTTATTGACATATTTGTGAAATTGATGATCTCCTGGTCTCTCTGATTTTACATCACCTTCATTGACCAGACAGCCTGTTTACCGTGATTTACTGTCTCTGTGTGTGTGTGTGTGTGTGTGTGTGTGTGTGTGTGTGTGTGTGTGC
>NW_015557186.1:333628-334243 GCF_001515605.1 Sinocyclocheilus anshuiensis | reverse complement strand
AGAGGTGTGTGTGTGTGTGTGTGTGTGTGTGTGTGTGTGTGTGTGTGTGAGCAGCGCTGCCTCACTGTTCTCTGTCTGTCTCTCCATACAAACACAGAGTGTGGATTGATTTCATACTCTTCTGTGGTCTGTGGTTGTTTTTGGTCTTTCTGTCTTAATATCTGATAAACACATAAACTGCTTGTGTTGTGGAATGTGCAATGTGCTAATAAACAGCACAGATTTGTTCAGTGAATGTCTAATGGGAACTTATTGACATATTTGTGAAATTGATGATCTCCTGGTCTCTCTGATTTTACATCACCTTCATTGACCAGACAGCCTGTTTACCGTGATTTACTGTCTCTGTGTGTGTGTGTGTGTGTGTGTGTGTGTGTGTGTGTGTACACCTGTAGTTTATCACACACACCTGTTGTGTTGTTTGTGATGTGAATCGCGACTGATATCAGAAGAACAAAGACTTAGAGTCTGACGAGTGACATTCAGACCTGCTTCTGTTTATCAGACTCGTTCCTGCTTCACGGATAGACAGATAAGAGAGAGAGAGAGTGTGTGTGTGTGTATGTGTGTGTGAATATCAGAGGCGTTGTTCGTCTGCACTAGCGTGTGTGTGTG
>NW_015557186.1:331746-333055 GCF_001515605.1 Sinocyclocheilus anshuiensis | reverse complement strand
GGTGAGTGCGTGTGTGTGTGTGTGTGTGTGTGTGTGTGTGTGTGTGTGTGTGAGATAAGGCCATTTCAGGACAGAGTTTAATTCAGTGTGACGGATCTGTGACCGGGAACCTTTTCATCCCGAGTTAAAGTGAAACGGCTCAGCATCAGATCTCACTCACTGGCATTGTACTACAGTGTTTTTGTACATTTACCATGGTGTTCAATCTCAGTCATAGCATAATCTTAGTCATTTTGTCAAGTCTTTTTTTCCATCAAATGAAGCGTCAGTAGTGCGGCGGAACATGAGCTGCTCACGTGTAAATGAACACAGTGCTGCGCTTTACTGAAACACACAGCGCATATGTTTATTTAATTAAATCGTAGCAAGCCACATGGCGATTTGGGCTTTATTTCGATTAATAGTTTATCGATTTGAACAGGGTATCGCCCTCTCTGCAAACTGAGGTGTGTCCGTATTATCTATGTATTATTGTATATAATTCTCTAAAGATTCATGTCTGACGTCGTGTACACAGCATTCATATTTTGAGACAGTTTCTCCAAACACTGAATGTCTAGATTCTAGAATCGGGCTGCAGCAGTAATAGGGTTGGGTATCGTTTGGGTTTTTTCGATACCGGTGCCTGAACCGATACTTATTAAAAAAATAAAAAATAAAAATTCCCCAATAAATGATGGATTGGCCATTAGCACTATAAACACATGATGTCTGTTTCATTCATACTGGACAGCAGAGGGCGCCCTCGCACAGAAAATCCACAAATCCAGTCACAGAAGTAACGGAACTCATGACCCTCCAGGAAATCCCTTATGTGGACAAAGACATCGCTATTATATCTGTAACGGAGTAAACAGAACATATAAACGTTTTGAATGATAAAACGAAGACAATAAACACTCGACTGCGACAATATAGTTTATCTGTGTTATTCAAGCCATCTCTGGTATTTTCATAATAATTAAGTATATTTATAATCCATTGCTAATCGATGTATTCTTTTTAAAGTAGCCTATGGAACATATTTTCTGCCTCATTCTGTGACAAGAATCCTCATCAGATCACAGAAGGAAGCATTTGACTGGTGTTGTGGAGTAAAAAGGTTATATAATGTTCTCTTTTGTTGGACAACAGGTTGAGAAATGTGAATACAAGGGAGTTTAGCTTTAGGCATTTTAATTTAAGCATGTTTAGCTTAGTTAACGGAAGGCTACCTGCTGCCGTCAGAGCAAGTGTAATTACTGCCTTCACGCACTCCTCGGATGCTCTCATTTCCCGAGTTGTGCTTTTAAGTCGGAATGTGAAAACA
>NW_015557186.1:329390-331325 GCF_001515605.1 Sinocyclocheilus anshuiensis | reverse complement strand
TCAAAATGATATAATAAATGATCTGTGGAGTATTTTGAGCTGAAACTTCACAGACACATTCTGGGGACATCAGAGACTTATATTACATATTGTAAAAAGGGGCATAATATGTCTCCTTTAAGAATAGGGTTGGGTATCATCTTTCACTTCATATTTTTTTTCGATACCAGTGCCAAATCGATACTTTTAAAACGGTTCCGGGTGCCTAAATGGTGCCTGAACCGATACTTATTCAAAAATAAATAAAAATTCCCCCAAAAATGATGGATTGGCCATCACATATAAACGTTTTGAATGATAAAACGAAGACAATAAACACTCGACTGCGACAATATAGTTTATCTGTGTTATTCAAGCCATCTCTGGTATTTTCATAATAATTAAGTATATTTATAATCCATTGCTAATCGATGTATTCTTTTTAAAGTAGCCTATGGAACATATTTTCTGCCTCATTCTGTGACAAGAATCCTCATCAGATCACAGAAGGAAGCATTTGACTGGTGTTGTGGAGTAAATAGGTTATAATGTTCTCTTTTGTTGGACAACAAACAGGTTTAGAAATGTGAATACAAGGGAGGTTTAGCTTTAGGTATTTTAATTTAAGCATGTTTAGCTTAGTTAACGGAAGGCTACCTGCTGCCATCAGAGCAAGTGTAATTACTGCATTCACGCGCTCCTCGATGCTCTCGTTTCCCGAGTTGTGCTTTTAAGTCGGAATGTGGAAACAACATGGACACTCGCTCCTGTTAAAGCTGATGACGTTTACTGTGCCGCTGCCACTTACCAGTGATGTATCTGCATGTCAGACGCAGATGATAAATCACAGCGTGGAGTAAAACACTGTACAGTAGCAGTCTGCACCTGAGTGAATGTGATCTACTGTTATTACTTCACTGTCTGTTTAACTCACTAAGTGTTTTCAGGGAATAAATCCGTTTTATTTTTTCCTGATTTTTGATTTTTTTTGTCTATTCTATTTTAATGGTTAAATAAAATTGTAGCAGTTAGAAAGCATTTCTGATAAATTAAAATCATGAAACCTAAAAAATGTTAGTTTTACAAAAACTTTTTATTTTTGTAGAATTAGTAATATATTAAAGTTAAATAAGTTAAACTTTCGATGCAGACATTAGATTTCGATAGCAGTCTTTTTAGGCTTTAATATTCACAGACACTAGTGCAGCCCTACTTTTGATTTATTCATCCAGATTTGCCAAATTCCATTGTTGTTATGACTGGATTCTGTCTGCCGGTCATTTGTCTGTGTCTAGTCTGCTGACTTTAGGAACAGACTGTTGGCGCAGGAGTGGCACAAACCTGCTGCTCTACCTGCGACTGACAAACACACTTACAAACAGATCTTCAGGTCCGCTCTGTCCTCCGAAACGATGCTTGAGGTGCTTTGTAGAGATCTGGTTCTTGATGCTCCTGCTGTCGCAGGTTCAATCAGAGCGCGTGTTTGTGTCGTTTGTGCAGTCAGCATTGTGTTTAATGAAAGGAGAGCGCAGCGGCGTCCTGGCCTCCGTCAGCATGTGCTTTTACAGTCAGGGATAAATGCAGACGCAGTGTTTCAGAGAGAGAGAGAGAGACGCTGATCTCAATAAACCTCCTCCAGCAGGACCTGCTCTCATAGTGTGTATGAGTGTTTTTGTGTGTGTGAGTGTGTGTGTGTTTTTGTGTGTGTGTGTGTGTGTGTGTGTGAGTGTGTGAGTGTTTTTGTGGTGTGTGTGTGTGAGTGTTTTTGTGTGTGTGAGTGTGTGTATGTGTGTGTGTGTGCGAGTGTCTACGTTTGTGTGTGAGTGTGTGTGTGTGTGTGTGTGTGAGTGTTTTTGTGTGTGTGTGTGTGAGTGTGTGTATGTGTGTGTGTGCGAGTGTCTACGTTTGTGTGTATGTGAGTGTGTGAGTGTGAGTGTGAGTGTGTGTGTGTGTGTG
>NW_015557186.1:326732-329363 GCF_001515605.1 Sinocyclocheilus anshuiensis | reverse complement strand
GTGTGTGTGTGTGTGTGTGTGTGTGCGTGTGAGTGTCTAAGTTTGTGAGTGTGTGTGTCTGTGAGTGTGTGTGTAAGTCTGTGTGAGTGTGTGTGTGTGAGAGAGTGTGTGTGTGTGTCTGTGTGAGTGTGTGTGTGTCTGTGAATGTGTGTGAGTGTGTGTGAGAGTGAGTGTGTGTGTGTGTGAGAGAGAGTGTGTGTGTGTGTGTGTGTGTGTGCGTTTATTAGGGCTGGATTGACAATGTCGATTAATCCATCTGCTGTTTGATTAGCTGATATTGATTCTTACATTTCAAGATTGATCTTTTAGTCTATGCTGTTTTCATGATTTGTAGTGCGCCTGCCATGCAGTGTTACTTTAGTATTATTTCAATACTTTTATTGTTTGTCCATCATTTTGTTATTTGCTTTTGCCAGTTTTTGTATTTTTTTTATTTCAGTTTTTGTAGTTTTTTAACTTAAACGTATAGTTAGTTATCAAGTCAACATTTCTAATTTTTTAGTTTGAATTCACACACACACACACACACACACACACACACACACATTTCAACGAACAATGTTTTGAATAGTTTTAGTTTAAGTTAACGATAATAAACCCTGCTGCCATCCAGTAATCACAATAAGCTTTGCTACTTTGTTGCTTTTGATTTGAAACAAAATATAAATATCAGCTTTCAAATTCTGTCAATTTCAAACGAAAGTTTATTTATAAAGCACTTTAAAACCACAAAGTGTACCAAAATGTTGTACAATTTTACAAATAAAATAAAAATAGAATACTGTGAGATGATTACGAAATTAATTTATGACTGATTGAGCGATTACATGAGACAGGATACGGATTTCTGTAAGTTGTGCTCTTTCTTTTAACGTACCTTCAGATGTTCATTCATGTTTATTTCATGCTGTAACTGCTTTTAAAGCGGAGGAGACGATCAGTTCACAGTGATCTGTCACTCCACATTAAACAGCTCCAAAAGGGCATTTATTATTTGAATGTTGTAATAAAATTGTAAGAATTTGAAACTGAGACTTTGTTTCAAATAAAAAGTAACCAATCACAAAGCTTATTGTGATTTATTGGATGGGAGGCGCGCTACAATGTTATGTGCATTAACTTAAAACAGGCTAGACTAATCGATTCTTGGGATTTATGAATCAGTATCGTTTTGTAAAAATGAGAATCGATTAAAATCGAGAAATCAGTATTTTTTACTCAGCCCTAATAGTGATCATGTTCCTCACACTCATGTGGTGCGACATTACTGTTGGATCCAATATAGTCGCACAGCATCATCTTTTAGTTTAAAACTTTCTGAAAATCCTGTGTTGAATTGTGCCTTGTTTGTAAACGAATCCGCGGTAAAATGAAGTGAACAAAGGACCAAGTTCTTGCTGACGCACTCTGGATCTTCATTAAAAATAAACTTCATCCACTCTTTCCTAATGTTGGGTGATGCAAAGACTTGTGTTTTTCCACAACTTGACACTGAACAGCGTCTTGTTTTCTTCGGAGCATCTTTATCGTTTGGTTTCTGCGTAGACCTGCGTTTGCCTCTCGTTATTTACACTACATGCATGAATTGGTGGGTGGGGCTAAACAGGCAGTGATGTAGAATTGGTGGGAATCGGTGGGCGGGGCTAAACGGCCAGTGATGTAGAATCGGTGGGCGGAGCTAAACAGGCAGTGATGTAGAAGCATGCGTTGCTCTTCTGCGAAGGCGGAGTTTAGCCACACTATTACGTCATAGAGTGGCACATTCCACAAACTGGCTTCAATATAAGCTGATTTTAGACTAACGAGAAAGTTTTGAGTTCTGAAACTTTCAGGATGTTTTTATAGTACAAGGAGCTCTTATATGTCAAGGGAAGTTTGATTTCTCAGTTCATGACGTTTTTAAAATACAGCCGTCCTCATTGCTGTAGAAAGATTATGGAGATCCTGTTGCTCAAACTGTATAAAATCATCTGCCAAATACATAAATATAAATGTGTGGATCTGGTTTTGTGATTCCTCTTTCCTTTGGGAAATGACCTGGATTCCCTGGACAGATATTTGCTGCTGCTGTTTGATGCAGTGATGAAGTAGTTTTCATTTGTTTTAGTGTTTATTGAAGCATGAATATGTTTTGATCCTCTGGCTGCATTTCATTTGCATTTATTTATTTATTCATTTAGCAGATGCTTTTGCCAAAAGTGACTTATAATTGAGAATAAAACAGGCAAAAGTGATTCATCTAAACTCTGGATCATCACTGGATGAATTGCATTAAATACGCAGGCAGGCAGTTTGACGTTTATTTGGTCTGTAAATGAACCATTATGTTCATTGTAGTCTCACTCTATAATGTTGACCAATAACTCTGGTTTGTTTCTAAATGTGAGACATTCAGAGCATTAAAGGGGTCATATGATGCGATTTCAAGTTTTCCTTTCTCTTTGGAGTGTTACAAGCTGTTCGTGAATAGATAAGATCCCTAAAGTTGCAAAGACTAAAGTCTCAAACCCAAAGAGATATTCTTTATAAAAGTTAAGACTTGTCTACGCCCTCCTAAAACACCTCGTTTAAACACACCCCCACATGTCTACGTCACTGTGTGGGAAGATTTGCATAACACCGCCCAAATGT
>NW_015557186.1:314669-314882 GCF_001515605.1 Sinocyclocheilus anshuiensis | reverse complement strand
TCACAACGCACTGGATAGTTGGCCAATCAGAGCACACCTCGCTTTTCAGAACGATGAGCATTGTAAAAATCGACGCGTTTCAGAAAGGCAGGGCATAGAGGAGAATAGACTTGTGCCGGTATTCGGTAATGCAGTATATTACGGTAATGAATATGCACGGTATTGTTATCGTGGGCACTTCTAAATACCGTGAATAATTATATATTACAAATT
>NW_015557186.1:300117-314418 GCF_001515605.1 Sinocyclocheilus anshuiensis | reverse complement strand
TGAAAGGTGTTTAAATTATTTAAACAGCCATTCAGATTTGAATATTTCATTTTAATCTGGACTACAACATGCCCTAGATATTGGTCACACTTTACATTAGGGCTTCATTAGTTAACATTAGTTAATTCATTAGTTAACAAACTGCCAATGAAAAATTTTTCTGAACATTCATGAATATATTAATATATCATTAATAAAGAAAGTTGCAACTGTTATTTAATGAGCTAACATGAACTAAGACTTGCATATTTTAAACAAAGATTAATAACTTCTGTAGCAGATGTAGCTATTGCTCATTGTGAATGTTAATGCATTAACTAAGGTTAACTAATGAGGTCTTATTGTAAAGTGATACCTATTGGTCTTTATAGTTCTTTTGCACTTTAATCTGTGTAAAACTTTTAACTTTATACATTTTTCTGTATTGCTTTATTGCATTTAAATGTTCAGTTATTTTTGTTATAAGTTTAAAAGTTATTAAACCTGTTATACTGTATTATGACAGCACTTTTTTTAACTAAATTTCAATACCGTGATAATACCGCACACCGTGATAAAAGCATTAACAATTAATCGCAAAATGAAAATTTGATACCGGCATATCCCTAGAGGAGAAACAATAATGTACAGTATGTGGAAAATAATGTGTTTTTTGAACCTTAAACCGCATAAACCCATATCATTACACCAAATACACAAAATAATGTTCTTTTTAGCAGCATCATATGACCCCTTTAAAGCTCACGGTCACTTCAGTCTCATTACAGCCGCTCACATCAGACGTCATTCTGATGTTTGAGCAAAACATATTCAGGCCTGAATTTAAGATTTATGGATTTAAATTGGATAGCCTATATAATCCTTGCTTTTGGATTACACTGTTTTAATATTAACTAAAACCTAATAATGTATTTGTCATTCATAAATGAAACGGTCAGATTTCTGCACTCAGAAATTCATGGCATAATTTAGAGACACGCAACATGCAGACTTCATATTTAAATAGCAGTCTTTTTGCGCTTTAATATATACAGCCACTAGTCCATATAGCAATTTCATTAAGTGTACAGCACTACTTTTGATTTATTCATCCAAGATTTGACATTCCGCATTATAGTGTAAATTCCATTTTCATGACTAGATTCATGACGCATTTTCCACATCGCAGAAATCATACAGACCTAAAATGATTTCTCGGACCCCACTTTCAGAACCCGTTCTAGAGCATCGTTTGCAGTGGTTTCTCTGGTCTCTGCTTTCGCTCTGATCTCAAGAGCTGTTTGAGGCAGGCTGGGATGTTAAATGGATGTTACACTAGTGATGAGTGTGTTGTGGTGATTTTGAGCGGCGTTAAGCGTTATTAGTTGATCTGAGTCCCAGCAACAGGAAATAATCGCGTCCCGTTCGTCTGAACACTGAGTGTGTGAGTCACGCGTCACTTCAGCAGGACCTGAGAACATCTACAGCTCCATCAATCATCAGTCACCACAAACACTCACAAAAACAAGCCGTCTTCTCTTTGGGAGTTAAAGTTAAATCCATAGACACAGGAAAACACCTCTGTGCAGGCATTATATTTATGACCATTTATGATGATCTGCTTTTGATATTCCCTCTTCTGGTCAATAATTTTTCATACGTTTTATCCCTGCTTCTGGTCAGATTGGGATACTTTCTCCCTTTCCGTCATTATAAGGTCATGTAAGTTTATAATCTGTACTACTTACAGAAGTGGAACTATAAGTAACTATATTATAAGTTTAGGTCTGATGTTTAGACATGTTTGTTATATCCTTGAAATGAGGTGAGATTATCTATAGTTGCTGCCGCCACACTTGTATAAAATCAAAATATAATGTTTTATGAAACATTTTTAGTTAATTAAATTTTAGAACTTAATCTTATTATTTTAATAAATTATTAAATTAATTATTTTTTTTAATCCAATATTATATTTTATTTTTCACTTATTTCAATAATCAAAAAAAATATTTGGGTTGACGTGTTCTGGAACAGTGTTGTAAATACAACTTAACCACTGATTTCTAGTCGTGTCCTCTTTTGGCAGGCCAAATAAAGTAGTTTCGCTTTCACAAGCATCACACACGGCGGGCTAGAGTGAGCCGAGGCCGGTAAGCTTTTGAGAACGGCCCGGCCGGCGGATTCGATGAAGGAGCGGCCGGAGGACTTGCGGCAAGCACATGTGACGACCCCGGGCTGGACTCCGCTTCTTGACTCCCAACTTTTATAAAGAATATCTCTTTGGATTTGAGACTTTAGTCTTTGCAACTTTACAGATCTTCTTTATGCACCAAGAGCTTGTAACACTCCAAAGAGAAAGGAACAATTGAAATCGCATCATATGACCCCTTTAACAGTAACACCAGTAATTTACCAGTGGAAATATTTATTTAATTTTAACTAATGTTTTACAGATTTTACTACCTTAATACATCACGGTGCCTGTAAATTGCATTTATAAGAAGAAAGCGAAACACTTCCTTTGAATTTCATGCCGTCACAGTCACACTCCCTGTAAAAATCCACATTGTAGTTATTTATCGCCCTCAAGGTCAGCTGGGCAACTTTCTAGAAGAACTGGATATGCTGCTGTCCTCATTCCACTGGGGTTCCTCAGGGATCTGTTCTAGGGCCCCTCCTCTTCTCTATATACACTCCATCACTGGGACCCATCATTCAGGCACATAGTTTCTCCTACCATTGCTATGCTGATGACGCACAGCTCTACCTCTCATTTCAACCAGATGGTCCAATGGTGCCTGCTCGAATCTCAGACTGTCTGATGGACATCTCAGCATGGATGAAAGAACATCACCTGCAGCTCAACCTGGCAAAGAAAGATCTTCCCAGCCTCCCCATCAGTACAGCACCAGTTTACCATCCAACTGGGCTCATCAGTGATAAGCCCATCGTGTTCAGCCAGGAATCTTGGGGTGATCCTCGATGTTCAGCTGACCTTTAAAGATCACAATGCAAAAACAGCACGATCATGCAGGGTTGCACTACACAACATCAGGGAGATCAGACCCTTCCTAACAGAGCATGCAACACAGCTTCTCATCCAGGCCCTTGTCATTTCTAGGTAGACTATTGCAATGCTCTTCTGGCTGGACTTCCAACATGTGCAATCAGACCTCTGCAAATGATTCAGAATGCAGCAGCATGTCTTGTTTCCAATGAGCCCAAGAGAACCCATGACACACCGCTTCTCATCTCTCTGCACTGGCTTCCAGTCGCGGCTCGCATCAAGTTCAAGACAATGGTGCTTGCCTACAGAACAGCCACGGGCTCACACCCTCCTACCTCTGCTCTCTCCTATGCGTCTGCATCCCCTCCAGAAGCCTTTGGTCGGTAAACAAGCGGCAGCTCTTGGTCCCATCGCAGAGAGGCACAAAACCACTGTCTTTTACTGCACCCTGTTGGTGGAATGATCTACCTAACTCCATCCAGACAGCCGAATCCCTCACAATCTTCAAGAAACAACTCAAAACTCATCTCTTCCGTGAGCATCTAGCTGCCTCCAATAATAATAATAATAATTGAAAAAATAATAATTCTATGCCTTCACTTTTTCTATTCTCTTATTATCCTCCTGTCCCAGCTTTTACTATTTTGCATGATGACTGAAACCTTGTATAGCGGGCATTACTCATGTTTATTGCCACCTTATGATTGTTGTATTCCTCAACTGTAAGTCGTTTTGGATAAAAGCTTCTGCCAAATGAATAAATGTAATGTAAATGTAAATAAATGCATAGTCTTAAGTTAATTGTTAATTGATTTAATTAATTAAATTGTAGAACTCTGACTTAATGTATAAATATTAGGTGAAAAACTTGGAAAAAAATGTTCAGTAAATTTTTTTTACTTTTAATTTTAAAGGAATTACATTGTATTTCTACATTAAATTGATGACATTCTCGATGAAATATATACCCTTTTGTTTTGTTTGTTTTTACCAAACTACACACAGACGGCCGCCGTGGCTCCATGTGCCCCGCCTCTCGGGATCATCAGCAGCGCTACACACCCATGAGCGCCGACACCGAGGATCACGGCGACCGGCTTCTCTCGCGGTAACGGTAAACAAACACAGAGCGCATTCGGTCCGGATCTGATGACATTGCTCGGGATGTGGAGGCTGCAGTGACGGGAGAGATCCCAGGAGTCCTTGTGTCTGTGCATTACCTTTAGCTGAGCGAGCACACACAAAGGTAGGATCCAGCACTGCTGTCGAGGCACATATGCAACCAATGTCGTTATGAATACTGTGGATATCATGTTAAATCCAGACTGAGTGCTAATAGATGCAAGCTAATGAGTGAGTGTGTGTGCGCGTGCAAATGACCCTTACACAAAGTACTGATACCATAGTAACAGATGCTAATACCGTGGTATTGAATGATTTCCATAGAATGGCATAAAATGATCATTATATATATTCAAAATAACCATTAGATTGCTATATGTACCAAAAACAAAACATGAACCATGACTAGTGAGGCAAAATCACAGACATATATCATATCTCTCACGTCTTTATATGTGTACTGAGCCTGCATGCAGACTGTGAGTGTCTGAATGTGAAAACTGTTGTTCGGCAGACCCAGCCCTGGCCTCGCTGTCTGTATACACACACACACACACACACTTCATATTCTTTTCTCACACACACACACACACACACACACACACACACATATGTATGTATGTATGTATGTATGTATGAATATAAGATGAAATGAGACGTGACCGTACTTGTTAGTTACACTGTAATCATACAGATCTGTGTACTGTGTACCCCTCTCCATTAATTAACCACAGCCGCTGTCATCATACTCTTCATTATTTTTGCTGATCTCATTGGCAGAGGAAGGTGTGTGATCCGTTGACCTTTGACCCTCAGTGATGTGTCAGTGCTGCATAATGCAGATGTAAATTAGAGGTTTATATTTAATAAAGCAGATGGTAAGATGCTGCAGAACTTCCCCCGATTAAATGAAGCATCTGGATATTGTTCTGCGGCACTTGACCGCATCAGCACATTCACCAGAGAAAAACACACACACACACACACACACACACACACACAAACTGCACTTCCATATGGAGCAATTCAGTGTGATTCTGAAACAATAGAACGTTTGATCATGTTTCAGTCATTGAATGTGTCTGTATTCAGTCATCGGGTTTAATTCACTCTCTAACACTGAAACAAACCTGAACACAAAGCAGCCTTCTGAGAAAGAGCTCTAGATATTGGTTGAAAATGTTCAGATTAGGGCTGCATGATATATCGAAATAGAGGCGATAGCGCGATTATGGCTTAGTGCGATTTGATTTAATTAAATGTAGTTCATGTTCATTAAAGGTGTAGTTCATCGTACAGTATTTCAGCGTCTGATAAAGGATTGGTTAATTCACTGTAAATCCAGCCGTTCTGAGACGCTCTAATGTTTTTGTTTGCTGGCAACCCATCAAAATAAAAGCTTGATGGTTTAAATACAAAAAAATTAAAACATAATCTTTAGTCATTTTAAAGTAAAGTAAAATTTTTACTTCACTTTTTTTAATTTTACAGTATTTGTTACAGTATTAGAATATATATCTTATTTTGCTTAATATTTTTTTCATAGTATTACAATCTCAGTATTATAATCAATAATCACAATAAACTCATTATTATTTTAGAGTCATATTGAATTGGTCAAAAACAGTGGGAATTCGGCCTATTAAAGGATAAAATGTTTTTTAAACCTGTTTTTTTTTCTTCAATTTTTTAAAATTATTTGTATTTTCTATGCACATGCACTCCCCGACAAAATCACTCCATTAACTCTAGGATGATTGATTGAAAATTTCTGTATTTTTTTCATATCACGATATACATCGCAGAAAAACAAAATATTAAGTCTGTTTTTCCTAGTTCATTAGTGTTCTTTATATTTGCACTTTAATCTGTTTGGAACGTTTTCTTGCTTTATACTTTTTTTGTGTGTGTGTGTGTGTGTGCATTTAAATGTTCTTTTTTGTTATTTTAAAAATTGTTTATCTTTTTTGCCTATTTTTGTAATTTAATTCAATGCAGTGATAATACACTGTATACTGGGATGAAAGTGTCAACATGTATCGATATGAAAATCTCAACCTCACAAAGAAATAATAATCTTTTATTCAGGACTTCTGCTTGATTTGAGCGTTCATTAAATAGCAGTGTCTGTGATTTCTGGTTTGTTTCCGTCAGGACGATGAGGTGGTTCTGCAGTGTGTGGCCTGCATTCAGAAGGAGAACCGCAAGTTCTGCCTGAGCGCTGAGGGTTTGGGGAACCGCCTGTGTTACCTGGAGCCCACGTCAGAGGCCAAGGTGAGGAGAACCATCACCACACGAGAAATCACACCCTCAGGCTGCTTTCACATGAGAGAAACGTCATCATTCTGCATGTGACGTAAACATGCATCTGATTCTGCTGGCATGTATATTTTGTGTGTGTTTCTTGTTCTGTGTGTTTGTGTCATGTGTATTTATAGAGCTGCTGTTTGTGCGATTGTTTGTCTGTTTTTAATTGTGTAAACTGGTCTCACAGTCTGCTCTCATCATCTTTCTCTGGTTTGAGAGATTTGAGCTTTTTTTCATTAATTGAGTAACTGAACCTGAGCTCTTTGTTAAAGGGTAAGTTCACCCAAAAATGAAAATTAGCCCACAAATTATTCACCCTCAAGTCATCCTAGGTGTATATGACTTTCTTCTTTCAGACGAATCCAGTCGGAGTTATATTAAAAATTGTCTTTGATCTTTCAAGCTGTTTATTGCCACTCAGCGGGTGTTGCATGCATCAGTCCAAAAGAAGTTAAATAAAAAGCGCCCATCCATAAAAAAAAGTGTCTCACACGGCTCCGGGGGTGAACAAAGGCCTCCTGTTGCGAATCGATGCCTTTTTGTAAGAAAAATATCCATATTCAAAACGTAATAATCACTTTAATGTAGCTTGCGCCAACAGTTGTACACGGAAGCAGCTCCGGGGGAATGACGTATGAGGTCGGCGTTGTGCATGGATTTGGCAATTTTTTAATGGATGGTCGCTTTTTATTTAACTTCTTTTGGTTCGTCTGAAAGAAGAAAGTCATATACACCTAGGATGACTTGAGGGTGAGTAATTTGTGGGCTAATTTTCATTTTTGGGTGAACTAACCCTTTAAGGCTCGTTCACACCATGGATGATAACTATAACCATATCTATAACCATAAAGTTTTAGTAATCATTCTCAGAGAATAGTGAGTCTACCGCTACAACTCAGAATTTTTTTCCATTTGATGAACGATAAAAACACTGACAGCCAATCAGAATCCACTGACTTTAAAGAGCTTGAACATGTAAAGCGACAGACGACACAACTGCAGAACGCGCTTATAATAAACAGAACGAAATATTGTCTGCTGGTTTGGATACTAATATAGTTATCGTTCTAGCTATTGCTATGGTCATATCATAGTTATCGCTATAGTTATTGTTATACTTAACATTATAGTTAATATTGTGGTTGTTGTTGTAGTTATCATTATTGTTAAAGTTATTTATTATTATTTTCGTTGTGGTTATCGTTATAGTTATCGCTGTAGTTATAGTTGTTGTTATAGTTATTACATTTATCGTTATAGTTATTGTGGTTATTGTTATAGTTATTGTCATAGTTATCATGGTTGTTGTGGTTATTGTTGTAGTTATAGTTAATACAGTTATCATAATGGTTGTCGTTATATAGCTATATTTCATTGTCATAGTTCTAATAGTTGTCATTGTGGTTATCATAATAGTTATTGTTATAGTTATTACATTTATCGTTATAGTTATTTTAGTTGTTATTAGAGTTATAACAGTTTTCGTTATAGTTATTGTGGTTATTATAGTTATTGTCATAGCATAATAGTTGTTGTGGTTAGCGTTGTAGTTATCGTAATAGTTGTAGTTATAGTTGTTATATTTATTGTTATAGTTACTGTGGTTATTGTTATAGTTATTGTCATGGTTATAGTTGTCATTGTGGTTATCATTAATGTCGTCATTATAGTTGTAGTTCTAGTTATCGTTATAGTTAGTATAGTTGTCAGTTGTTGTGGATATTGTTATAGTTATTGTTATACTTATCATTATAGTTAACATTGTGGTTGTTGTTATTACTGTTGTAGTTATTATAGTTAAAGTTGTAGCTATTGTGGTTATCAGTATAGTTATTTTCGTTGTGGTTATCGTTATAGTTATCGCTGTAGTTATAGTTGTTGTTATAGTTATTACATTTATAGTTATAGTTATTGTGGTTATTGTTATAGTTATTGTCTTAGCTATCATAGTTGTTGTGGTTATTGTTGCAGTTATAGTTACAGTTATCGTTAAGGCTGGGCGACAATTCGATAATGATAATTATCGTGATATAATTTTCCTTGATAAAACGATATGAAGAGTTTGATAAATGTTCAATATAATGTTTATGCGCCAAAAGCGGAACGAAACAGCGCAACTCATTTGAATCGCGCCACACGGACCGTTTATCCGCTCGGATCACAGTTCAAACTGCTGCGTGGCGCGAGCTCACTAGAGCAGGGCTGCGTTTCCCAAAAGCATCTCAAGCCCAAGTTGATCGCAGCTCTACTGGTGACAATGGTTCAACGATCAACTTAGGCCCACGATGCTCTTGGGAAACGCAGCCCAGATGCGTTTACTCGGTCACGCAAGCATTAAGCAGCGCTGTGAGATCCAGTGTCAGTGTGAAGCGCTTGAATTCAGTGATGAACACAAATGACTCGGTGAGTTAAACTAGTTTAAAGCCAAACAGGAGAAACACTGTGTGCAACGAAACAGTCAGAAGGCTTTTCAATCTACAAATCGCCATCATTTACCATGGATTTACTGTAGTAACACTCACTGCACCATGGTATTGTGGCAGAAATTTGGGATATTCACACTGAATTTTATTAAAAGAATAATGGTATATAATTGTAGTATGTATTTGTGATTAAGCTATAGCATGTGTGCATTTATACTGAATGTTTTTAGACTACTGTTTTTCATACAAATAGGCTACCTAAAAACCATATAGTTATATTTTTACCATGGTATTGAGGTGCTATATGTGTGGTCTTAACTGTGCTTATCATGATTTACTGTAAATGTATGCTACTATTGGAGACCAATGCTTAATTAAAAAAAAATAAATGAATAAAAACTTGGTCAGAATCAATTTAACCATATAAAACTGAGGTTGCTACAATTTTTCACAGATGTTACTGATTTTGATAATGAACAAAAATTTACCTCTGCATCCTAACTCAAGCTACTATCAAATGAGCATTTCTAAGAGACAAAAAGTGATATTATTATTATTAATATTATCAGGCAACCCCAACCTGTTTCTTCATTTGAAACAATATCACTCATTAGAACACGCAGAAACTAAGAAATACATTTTTCTATTTAGATATTTATTTTGTTAAGGAAAATTAATGGTCTGGTTTCTACAGCTTTCACTTTGGAGCAGTAATCTGGCTTTAAACTTCACTCTCAGAAAAAAGGTACAAAAGTTGTCACTGGTTTTGGCACCTTTTCAAAAGGCATACTCCTGTACCAAAAGAGTCCATAATGGTACCTTAAAGGTACATATTAGTACCTAAAGTGTACATATTGTACCTAAAATGTACAAAAGTGTACCCTTTGAAAAGGCACCGCCCCCAGTGACAGCCACCGCACCTTTTTTTCTGAGAGTGCTGAAAGAAATAAAGATTTGACATTTATCGTGGTAATTATCAATATCGACTGATTATCGACTAAATTATCGTGATAATTTTTTTGGCCATATCACCCAGCCCTAGTTATCTTTATGGTTGCCGTTATATATATTTCATTGTTATAGTTCTAATAGTTGTCGTTGTGGTTATCGTAATAATTGTTGTTATAGTTATTACATTTATCGTAATAGTTATTTTAGTTGTCATTAACCGTGAGCCGGTTGAAAATCGATTCAAATGTGTGACAATTCAAATCGGTTGAGATGCTAAACAAATTTAGTCTTTGCAACTTTAGGGATCTTATCTATGCACCAAGAGCTTGTAACACTCCAAAGAGAAAGGAAAACTTGAAATCGCATCATATGACCCCTTTAAAAAAGAAAATCGTGAATCAAATTGTGAGTTGAGTGAATCGTTACATCCCTAGTTGTCATTATAGTTATCATAACAGTTTTCGTTATAGTTATTGTGGTTATTTTAGTTATTGTCATAGTCGTAATAGTTGTTGTTGTGGTTAGCGTTGTAGTTATAGTTGTTATATTTATTGTTATAGTTACTGTCATGGTTATAGTTGTCATTGTGTTATCATTAATGTCGTCATTATAGTTACCGTTATAGTTAGTATAGTTGTTGTGGATATCGTTATAGTTATTATTGTAGGTATTATAATTATCATTGTGGTTTTTGTTTATAACCTAGTTACCGTTATTTTTATTGTTACCGTTATAGTTGTAGTTATCTAGCGTAGCGTTAGTTCTGGCAGGTCACGTTAGTCAAGCTTGCATCAGCTGACTCTCAGCTGATCCCCATCAACCTATGGGAATACGACACCTGTCTAAGCATTCATATGTAAGGTCCTGCAGTAGTATCAGCAGTTTTGCATTGCTCAATAGCTAATTACCCTCCTCCATCCCCAGCTCCTCCTCTGTCAGTCGGGATTCAGCCTTCTGATTCTCCTTTGAATCAGACTAATTCTAAAATGTGTACATAACGTTATTGAACTTTAACGATATCTGCAATACATTTATGTTGGTTCTGTTCTGTTTACCCTGGGGGGGTTATCGCTGCTCTCCCTGCTCTCATCCATGCTAGGCTGCATGGAGGCGCAGGGAGTTCTTGCCCAGAACAGAACCATACCGCCTATCCAAACTGTATGCTAATTGTCAATCATCTTTGACGATAGTGGTCCTGACAGAAATCATAGTTATGACTGTAGTTATCGTCATAGTTATTGTTGGTGTGAAGTTTCTGAGTCGAGCTCATATATGCGACTAACTGGATTCTTCCACATCGCTCCTCGTTGACTTTAGTGCGCTTTAGCTTTTTTTTGCATGTTTCTCGTCCTGAGCTGTGGATGGAGACGTGCTCACTGTCCTCACCGGCTTTAGTTCTGATCTCAGAGCCGGATGTGATGCTAATTAGCTGAGACGGGGATGATGTATCGCCGCTCGCGCTGCTGCTTTGGCTTCATTGTGCGTTTTCTATTCTTATGAGAAGCGTCGCTCCTCAGGGAGAAAGAGAACTAATGATCCACTTTCACAGCTGATGAGCTGAGCGCTTAAAACACTTCAGCAGGACTCGCTCATGATCGATGACTGTTAGACGATAAACACATGTACATACACCGTCTGCAGCTTCATGCAGGGATTCCCAAACCTTTCTCAAGCCCTTTGATCGCAAATTCAATAATTTAACAACACATTCCCATATTAATGATTCTCTGATGTTCGTTAATGGTCACATGACATGCAGCTAAACAAATTAAATATTTAGTAAGTGTTTCATTTTGATTAGTTTTTATTTTAATCTTATATTTTTATGAATTAATTGTCAGTAAGTATTTTATTTAGTTTTTATTTTAAAAGTATTTAATTTTAAGTGTTTTATCTTGATTTGTTTTATATTAAGTGTATTTATTTTAATTTTATATTGATATGAGTGAATTGTTTTATTTGTTTTGTTTTTATTTTAAAAAGTTTTATTTTTATGAATTAATAATTAGTTTTATTTTGATTGGTTTTTATTTAAAATGTATTTATTTTAATTTCATATTTTTATGAATTAATAGTGTTTTATTTTACATTTTTATTTTAAAAGTATTTATTTTAATTGTACATTTTTATGAATTAATTAAGTGTTTTATTTATTTATTTTTTAAAATGTTTATTTTATTTTGATATTTTTATGAATTAAGTGTTTTATTTTAATTTATTTTAAAAGTATTTGTTTTAATTTTATATTTTTATGAATTAAGTTTCATTTTAATTTATTTTTAAAATGTTTATTTTAATTTTAGATTTTTATGAATTAATAGTGTTTTATTTCGATTTTTTTTATTTTAAAAGATTTTATAAGATTTTATTTTAAGAGATTTGATTTGAAATTTATTTAAATTTTACATTTTGATTTACTACTGTTTATCATTGCAGAATGTGTGCACAGACTTTATTTTTATAATATTTTTTATAATAATATAATATTAATTAATTTATGTACTTACAATATTTTGTTGTGTATTTAAATTTTTCTGGTAATCAAATGCAGGCATAAAACATTAATTGAATTTATATTTTATTAAAATGAAAATTAAACAAACCCTTTCATTTTTTTGGCAAACAAAGTCTTGCACAACAGAGGTTTACTGTTAAAACTAAAACTTGGAAGAAAAATGGTGTGATTGTTCCCTTAAAAAATAAGTTTTTTTACGTATTGATTTATCAACAACATGCATTGATATGTAGAAGCTCTGGCTCGTTTGTATCGTAGAGCTACTCTTCATGTGATGAGCCGTGAACATCGTTAGATACAATGCTCTTCGTTTAGAAATGCATCCAGTTTCCCTGCTAAAGACAAGGATTTTCATAAATATTTTTCACTCAGAATTTCTCTAATGTTTTAGATCTTGGCATAACTGGAATGCCCATTGTGTTTTAATATTTTATTACTTTCCATGATTTTTACAGGTCTAGAACTCTTATTTTAATATCAGGTTGTTGAAGGAGTGAATTGAAACAAGAAATATCTTAATCTTAGTTGTTTTAGCATTTTAATGCTTGCTTTGTCTTGTTTAAAATCATCAAGTCATCTTCAGACTTTTGCTGAAGGATCTATTGTTATTTTAGTATAACTGAGATATTGTATTATATGTTATAGTTTTTATTAATATTTAGAATTTTTAAAAATATTTTCTGTTTTATGTTCTCTATATATTTATATAAAATTATGATATATTTGTTTTTTATTATTTTAGTTTTAGTAATTTTAGTACATCAGGTTAAAATAAATTAAAATGAGAAACTAGCTGGCAAGTTTAGTTTAAAAAAATGTTATTTAATTTAATTTAAATTTATTTAATGTAACGAAAATGTTTTTAATGGTTTTAGTTTTTCTAATAATAATTTTACATTTACATTTACATTTAGTCATTTTGCAGAGAGAGAGAGAGAGAGAGAATAATTTTTATATAATTTTATAAGAAATGTTTTATTTTTTTGTTTGTTTTTATAATAACCCTGGTGAGTTTACAGGGTCAAAGCAACTAGTTCAGAAGTGCGACTGCTAGAAAGAATCTCTTGAAGGTTCTTCAGCAGGTCGTGTCCTAATAACAAAGAGCTGAAGCTCTGAGAAAGTTTCTCCAGCAGACCTGGATTATCTGGACATCGTGATCCACTTTCATGAGTTTTTGTTTGCTGTTCTCCAGTAAAGCAGGCCAGTTTGCTGTTGTATGTGCTTCATTTATCTTCTCATTGCTCACCTCATACTGTCAGCGGGATCTTCTGGCCTCTTTGGCTTCAATCCCAAACCTGCTCCGAACACGAGAGCGGCTCTAAATCACACTCGAACCTTCAGTTTCCTTCTGCATAATGAACTCTAGTTAATTCTCTGAACACTTATGGATGCCGGGTTATTAGAGGGTCTTGCAGTTATTTCATGTTTTAAAATACACATTTTCACAGTCATGTTTTGCTGTTGTTAAAGTGCAAGAAAGATCTGATGCTCAAACATGCGTGATATTTACCAAAGTTTATTTCGCTGAAAACTGAAACTGAGAGTAGTTTATTTAATAACTATATAATTAAATGCATTTTATAATTAACACTCAAATAAAAAGTTGCACACAGGGTTATTATAGTTAACTAAAACTAAAGCTGAAACTAAAATAAAAAAAAATATTTGAAATAAAATAAACAAATACTGAAATTAAGTAAAATTTAAACAACTTTATTTCAGCTAGTTTCTCATTTTAATTTGTTTTAACTTAATAACTAAAATTTACTAAAGTAACTTTTAAAAACTAAACTAAAACTGAAATTAAAAATAATATATATAATAAAAAATATACATAAATATAATATATAAATAAGTAATATATATATATATATATATATATATATATGTAATATTTTCTATAATTTATTGTTATAAATATACATAAAGTAACATTTAAGTAATTAAGTAATACAATTAATTTTTTGTATGATATAAAATGTTTTATGGATAAT
>NW_015557186.1:296122-299847 GCF_001515605.1 Sinocyclocheilus anshuiensis | reverse complement strand
ATATTTATTTATATATATTTAAATATATAAATAACAAAATCAGCAAAATTACTAAAACTTTAACTAAAATTAAAATATTAAAAATATGAATAAAAACTATAATAATATCTCAATGATACTAAAGTAACACTGTTTGTACAAAAAAAAAAAAATTGACAAAAAAATCCACTCTTTAATGATATATCAATTTTTGTTGAAATATAAACATTTAAACAGTGGCTGTACTAAATCTTGTATTCATGACAGATTTATTCAAATAATGAAAGCAACATGTTAAGTAAAAGTGTAACGAATATTTCCTTCAAAACTTTTCCGACCGAAACGGAAAATTAATTTTTGGCCGAATATTTTTGGTTGCTGAAAACTACTACTTGCACACAGACACTCAGAGTTTTGTAGTTTGCACTTCATATTAAGCCTAGATTAATATATAAAAAACTATATATTGTAGTTCTAAAGAGATAATGCCGGGTTTTCTTGTAGCTCAAGCAGTAAAACATGGTGCTTGCAACGCCAAGGTCATGGGTTCGGTTCCATGCATGAACTGAGAGGAATGAGTGCATTCAGTGCTTTGGTAAAAGCGTCTGTCAAATGCATGAATGTCAGTGTAATTTCAGTAATTCAGCACTGCTGTGTGTTCAGGTGCGTCTAAATAGAAATGAAGAGGAATCATGTGTTTTTATGCATTTATCTTAATCATTGTGTTTTGTGTTTTCAGTGGCTGTGAAATGAAAATGTGCCGTTTATGATGCTGAAGCAGAGTTTGCGTGTGATTTCTTTGTTATATTGTGTGTGTGTTTCAGTATGTTCCTCCAGATCTGTGCATCTGTAGTTTTGTGCTGGAGCAGTCGCTGTCTGTCCGCGCGCTGCAGGAGATGCTCGCCAAAACCGGACAAAACAACGACGTACGTATGAAAACACGCCAAACACAGATGAACAATCAGCATCAATATTGTGATGTGAAGCCGTGGGTTTAAAGGTGGGGTAAGCGATTTTTTATCTGATTCAGGCCGAATAGCAAAACAAACTTGTAGCCAATCAGCAGTAAGGGGCGTGTCTAATCATGATGTGGAGGAGAGAGCGTTCAGTGCACACATTAGCCGAGCCAAGCGACAGAAAGATAGAGATGGCGGATAAAAAACAAAAGAGAAAAACGTCTGCGGAACAAAAGAAGCCTTAAGGCAAGAAGTAGGACCCGTGTAAATATTGGATCAGCTTTCCAGTGCTGGAGAGAACTCAAGGAGCGGAAGGCCTGCGATCGGACGCCGAGGTTGCTTTGTTTCTTCTCGATAGGTGAGTAACACCATGTCTGCGCCACAACAGCTAAAGTCTGTCTAGGACACTGGACGCGACAAAGCGACTGTTGAAAATCATTTGAAATTTGTGTCAATACGTCATGAATAGAATGCAGCAGCAGTTTTGTGTCGGGGATTTGTTGTGTCGTGCCGCGCCGCATCCAGTGTAGACCACAGATATGTATATATCTATGGTGTAGACAGCATCACTGATTATAATGAGTTCTATAGTATTTTGTCACGCCGTGCCACTCGCGTCCGGTGTAGACACGGTGTAACATTGGTTTTGCTTTATTTCACAGAACTAATCGTTGCCTGGGTTGGGTACGTATGTGTGGGGCGGAGCTATCAAAATAGGGGCGAGACCCTTTTGGGGTATAGGGCGTGTTTGTTTTGGTGATTTCAAATGGCTACCAGAAATCGCTTACCCCACCTTTAACTAGCAGTGATTCATTTGCTTCGGTCAGAATATCTCGTGCTCAGTAATAAACGAAGCTGTCAGAACAAACTCTCATCCAGGAGCTTCAGAAGAAGTTGGGTTTCTGTGAGCCAGTCTGATGTGAAGACCAGTGACGTGCACTAGTTTTTAAAATACATATTTCATTTTTGCTGGCTCAGTCAGGGCATTTGATTTTTTACTTAACTTACAAATATATGACAGTTAGTTTGGAAAATGAATGTAATATTACATCTAAAAAAGTATATATATATTTATATATTCATTAAATACAATTTATATTCATTACTTGAAATAAATAAATTGAACTGAAATTAATTTAAACTCGTTTCATTTCAGATATTATATTATATTATATTATATACTCATTACTTGAAATAAAATAAAAATTAACTGAATAAATTTAAACTTGTTTTATTTCAGGTAGTATGTATTATATTATATTATATTATATACTCATTACTTGAAATAAAATAAAAATTAATTGAAATAAAATTAAACTTGTTTTATTTCAGCAAGTATATATAATATGTTATATTATATTATGTTATATTATGTTATATATTCATTACTTGAAATAAAATAAACATTAACTGAAATAAATTTAAACTTGTTTTGTTTCAGTTACTTGCCAAAGTAACATTTCTTATTTTTGTTTTGTTAGCTGAAGTTCTAAAGTAACTAAAACTAAAGCTTAATAAAAACAATATAGACATATAACAAAACAAAAGCCTTATTTTTGTTTTGTTAGCTGAAGTTCTAAAGTAACTAAAACTACAGCTTAATAAAAACAATATAGACATATAACAAAACAAAAGCTAATAAAAATGACAAAAACACGACAAAATTGCTAAAACTTTAACTAATACAGAAAATATAAAAATAAATAATAAATTCAAAATATTAACAAAAACTAAAATATTATATCAATGATACTAAAATAAGACGGATTGATAGTTATTTTTGATAGTATTAAATAGTAATTGATAGTATATCCTACATAGTTCAAGTGGTTTGGAAAATCAATGCATAATTATTTTAATATATTTTATATTTATAGAGTAATCTGAGATTCAGGGTCTTGGTGTTGATAGTCTGCGGGCGGTTTAGTCGCACCAGCATCAATCTGTAGGTCTGTAGTGTCTCTTCATGATCTGCTTGAAGCTGCAGGGCTTTTGTTTAAAGGTCAGACGTCTTTAAGGTCCAGCCGACGCTGCTTTTGCCCCCCGTGGATCATAAAGGTCTCCTCATCGGCTGCTGTGAGTCTGATGACCTTCGGTCTCCTGGAGCGCGTTTGCCATCGCTGGACAGGGTTGAGAGAGATCACTGGGATAGATGTTTTTAATGATCAAAACATATATGCTAAATATATGTTGTAAACAGTGAAGCTCAATTAAATATATTTTTGAAATATACATTTTTTTGCTGCGTGGGAAACGTGTATAATGTTAATTGCACATGGTGTATCTGTTGTGTAATGATGAGTGTTTATCATCAAAAGCAAAGGTCTCAAGCTGTTTTCTGTTGTTTCTTCACACCTCCCGCAGCAGTTCATTAGAAAGGTGAGTGATTCTCACTGTCATCATGTTGTGATTTGTGTGTGTCTGATGATGGAGTGACTGTAATCGCTGTGTTTTCAGGCGGCTCAGAGCGGAGGACACCGGACGTTACTGTACGGTCACGCTGTGCTCCTCAGACACTCCTTCAGCAGGATGGTTCGTCAGCGTCATCCTCCATCAGATCAGTCTGTTTCTGCCACGGGATAAAAAATCTAAAAGCTATAGAGACCTTTTCTCACGTTTCTGAGAATATAAAATAAATAAAATCATGAGATTTCAAATGAAGAATTGCGAGATTTCAAATTAAGAATTGCAAGATTTTAAATTAAAAATCATAAGATTTTAAATTAAAAATCATGAGATTTCAAATGAAGGATTGCGAGATTTCAAATTAAGAATTTTAAGAATTCAAAT
>NW_015557186.1:275613-293906 GCF_001515605.1 Sinocyclocheilus anshuiensis | reverse complement strand
CTTGAGCGCGTTTGCCATCGCTGGACAGGGTTGAGAGAGATCACTGGGATAGATGTTTTTAATGATCAAAACATATATGCTAAATATATGTTGTAAACAGTGAAGCTCAATTAAATATATTTTTGAAATATACATTTTTTTGCTGCGTGGGAAACGTGTATAATGTTAATTGCACATGGTGTATCTGTTGTGTAATGATGAGTGTTTATCATCAAAAGCAAAGGTCTCTCTGTTGTTTCTGTTGTTTCTTCACACCTCCCGCAGCAGTTCATTAGAAAGGTGAGTGATTCTCACTGTCATATTTGTGTGTTTTGTGTGTGTCTGATGATGGAGTGACTGTAATCGCTGTGTTTTCAGGCGGCTCAGAGCGGAGGACACCGGACGTTACTGTACGGTCACGCTGTGCTCCTCAGACACTCCTTCAAGATTTTAAATTAAAAATCATGAGATTTCAAATGAAGGATTGCGAGATTTCAAATTAAGAATGGCAAGAATTCAAATGAAGAATTGCAAGAATTCAAATGAAGAATTGCAAGAATTCAAATGAAGAATTGCAAGATTTTAAATTAAAAATCATGAGATTTCAAATGAAGGATTGCGAGATTTCAAATTAAGAATGGCAAGAATTCAAATGAAGAATTGCAAGAATTCAAATGAAGAATTGCGAGATTTCAAATTAAAAATCATGAGATTTCAAATGAAGGATTGCGAGATTTCAAATTAAGAATGGCAAGAATTCAAATGAAGAATTGCAAGAATTCAAATGAAGAATTGCGAGATTTCAAATTAAAAATCATGAGATTTCAAATGAAGATTTGCGAGATTTCAAATGAAGAATTGCAAGATTTTAAATAAATCATGAGATTTCAAATGAAGAATTGTGAGATTTTAAATGAAAAATTATGAGATTTAAAATTAAGAATTGCAATATATATAACTCTGAATTGCGAGATTTAAAATGAACAATTGAGAGATTTAAAATTAAAAATCATGAGATTTAAAATTAAAAATTTGTGAAATTTTCAAAATTAAGAATTGCGAGATTTAAAATAAAAAATTACAAGTTATAAACTGAATTGCGAGATTTCAAATGAAGACTTGCGAGATTTCAAATTAAGAATTGCAAGATTTTAAATGAAAAATTTTGAGATTTCAAATGAAAAATTGTGAGATTTTAAATAAAAAATCATGAGATTTCAAATGAAGAATTGCAAGATTTTAAATTAAAAATCATGAAATTTAAAATTAAGAATTGCCAGAAATAAACTGAATTGCGAGTTTTAAAATGAAAAATTGTGAGATTATAAATTAAAAATCACGAGATTTAAAATAAAGACTTGCGAGATTTCAAATGAAGAATTCTGAGATTGTATCTTGCAATTCTGACTTTCAGAATTGCGAGATATAAACTGAGAATTGTGAGATATAAAAATATGTGAGATAAGAAAAAGAAAAAGTCTCAATTATTATTATTTTTTTATCCTGTGGTGGAAAAAAGCTTCCGTAGTTTGACTTTCTGCAGGGTGTGTGAGAGTTTAATGTTTTCTGTCGCAGTATCTGACCTGTTTGAAGACGTCGCGCTCGATGACGGATAAACTGTCGTTCGATGTGGGACTTCAGGAAGACTCGACAGGTGAAGCATGATTGTTCAGACTGAAGGTGAAAGTCTGACACATCAGTAGCTGATGAAGCTGAGACACAGACATGCACCTGATGATCCATGTGTTTGTGTTCTCAGGTGAGGCCTGCTGGTGGACCATTCATCCCGCGTCTAAACAGAGATCAGAGGGGGAGAAGGTGCGTATCGGAGATGATCTCATACTCGTCAGCGTCTCATCGGAGCGATATCTGGTGAGTGTCAAGTGCACTAAACATTACATTTGATTTTCTTCAGGTGTGAATCTATCTATCTAAATTATTTATGTATTTTTTTTATTTCCATGACTACTAAGCTTTTAATTATAGTTTAAATTATCATTATTATTATTAATAATAATAATAATAATAATATTAATACTATTTTTAATCATTTATTTAAATTCAATTACATTTTTGTATTTATTTAGTTAATTTTAATTGTATTTTTGTATATTTATTATTTTATGATCTTGTATTCATTATGTACTTTTTTATTTTATAGTTTAGAATACTATTTATTTGTTTATTAAAGGGGTCATATGATGCTATTTTAAAGATCATTATTTTGTCTTTGGATTTGAGACTTTAGTCTTTGCAACTTTACAGATCTTCTTTATGCACCAAGAGCTTGTAACACTCCAAAGAGAAAGGAAAACTTGCAATCGCATCATATGACCCCTTTAACGCTCATAAGGTAGCAGAAATTAGCATTTTTTCATCTTTCTAGTATTAATTCACTCTTTGAATGTCTGTCTGAGCATCAGCAGCTTCATACAGCAAATCCGTGATTGACACTTCCAGTATAAACCGCAGTCGCCTCTGAATGCGTGACTCATGAACATGTCTGCAGTGTGTTTGTGTGATCTCCTGTGAGATGATCCGCTCCGGATGGGCTCGGACGTGTCCAGCATTAGTCATTCATCCACAGGCTCAGTGTGGCTCATGATCTGCTTCCCGTCTCTCCAGCAGCTGCTGTCTGATACATCTCCAAACGTCAGTGTATTAGTTAGAGGATGATTAATTCTCTAGGTTATTCTGAATTTATGCAAGCGTATCCCATGATGCCAGGCTTCTCGGTTGTGGCCTCTGATGCAAACGCATCATGAGACAGACATGACACGGGAGGATGTGCTGCCATGGTAACCACTGTGCACCTGGCAGTGTTAATTTCGTTGATGAATAATTTTCATTAGCGACATTTTTTTTCACTGACGACAACGAGACTATAATGAACTAAAACTGTTTTTGAATGACAAAAACTATGACGTAAATCTATTGACATTTTCGTCAACGAATAAAAACGAGACGAAAATGTTAGGGAGGGACGATTTGGTAAGAGATTCATTCAGAACGAATCTGTTGAGTGGTTAGGAGGTTAGATGCGTACATATGAACCGGTGGGACATAAGCTAACATACACTTGCTGCACGTCGCATAAAACGTACAAAAATGTCAATATGTGGGAGTAAGAGAAGAGCAGACATATGGATAATCGCATAAAAAGTACAAAAATGTCAATATGTGGGAGTAAGAGAAGAGCAGACATATGGATAAATCTGGCGACGCAAGAAAGAACTCAATTCGGTCCGGTTTTCTGAGCGGAGACACCGAAGCATACACACACACAGAAAGCGCCTCTCACACAGCACGTAAGTACTCTTTCGCGTCGCATGAATGGAGAATTACACACAAAATTGTAGAATTGTCCATTTTGACAAGTATTCACGTAAACACAGTTGACTACGTCTGAAGTAAACTTAAACTGTAGGGAGAACGTGTATCAGTACATTGCATTCATTGCAGCTGTGCATAGATGACTAAAATATGACTAAAACTAAATGGCATTTTAGTCAAAAGACTATGACTAAAACTAAATAAAAATTTGCTGTCAAAATTAACACTGGCACCTGGTCTCCGCAGCATCTGTCCATATCCAACGGCAGCATCCAGGTGGATGCATCCTTCATGCAAACGCTGTGGAATGTCCATCCCACCTGTTCAGGGAGCAACGTGGAGGAAGGTCGGTGGCTCTTAGTGCTGTTTAAGTCACTCATAACTAGTACTAGTACTGATAGTGACATGATGAGCCTCTAACAGTTAGTATTAAAGTTCTGTGTGTGTATCGTCGTTTAAAACGTCATTTGATTTACCTGACTGCTCATCATGCTTTTTTTCTTTCGTCCTATAGGATACCTTCTTGGCGGTCATGTGATGCGTCTCTTTCACGGGCACGACGAGGTTCTGACGATCCCGGGATCTGATCAGAGTGAAGAAGAGCAGAGGTAGAAACCTTCATCTCGCCACTGAAATTTTAATATCAGTGAGATACTAATGTAGTTTTTATTAGAATTCTTTTTTATTTTCTGTTTTCATTTTAGTTAAAGTTTTAGTAATTTTGTTGTTGTTTTCTTTTTTTCAGGTTCATTATTAGTTTATGTACTATATATATCTATATATATATATATATATATATATATAATTATTATTTCATATATATATACTTTATATATATATATATATACTGTATATATATATATATTTAGAGAGAGAGAGAGAGAATTAAAACATTTTGTTGCTGTGGTTTTAACTATAATAACCCTGCATCTCAAAACAATCATCATCTACATTAGTGGAGACTTAAAAAGGGCCTTAAGATGACTTAAAATAAGACAAAACAAAACATATATCTTAAATAATATTTGTTATTTTAATTCATCCTTTGTCTTTAAAGAACCAGGATTTACATAGTCTTGGAAAAAAACAGGATATATGAGGAAGCCTCATTTTAAAAGTATGATTTCTACACCTGGAAAAGTCATGGAAATTAATCCAATCTTAAAAGGCCATGGGCATTTTTATTACTAATGTAGATTTTTCTTTGTTTATTTTATTAGTTAAAGGATTAGTTAACTTCCAGAATAACAATTTCCTGGTAATTTACTCACCCCCATGTCGTCCGAGATGATCATGTCTGTCTGTCTTCAGTCGCAAAGAAATTAAGGTTTTTGAGGAAAACATGCAGGATTTTTCTCCGTATAATGGACTTCAATGGGGACCAACGAGCTGAAGGTCTAAATCACAGTTTCAGTGCAGCTTCAAAGAGCTGTACACGATCCCAGCCGAGGAATAAGAGTCTTATCTAGAGAAACCATCGCTCATTTTCTTAAGTAAAATAAACATTTATATACTTTTTAATCACAAATGCTGGTCTAAAGAAGTGGTGTCAGAATGATGTGTCATTTATCTGTGATGTTCATCTGGATGTGGGTCTGTGACGCAGCATCCCCTAATGGCTGTTTGTCTATGTATAGCGAGTGTGTGTCAGACTGAAGTGGGTCAAGCTAATGTAACCCAGGGCCATCTGAGGATGCTGAAGATGCGATCGTAGGCGTGCGGCCTATTTTTAGCGCTGGCGTTTAGCGCGTCGTCTGCAGGATTAGATATCGGTTGTCAGCTCTGACCCGTGACGCTGCGTCCTGTCCTTGAAATCTAATCAGAGAAACGTCTTCCTCTAAAGGATTTTCTGCAGGACCTCCTTCAGATGTATCGCAGATCTGTCATCGCGGAGGGCAGGAGTGAATGATTTCTGTTGTTGTATAAGTGATGGAGAGAGTGTTTGTTCATTATAATACAGGAGAACGTCCTCCATGAGATGTGCAATGCATCTGAACTGATCAATAACGCCGTCAGTAATCATGTGATGTTCATCTTTAGAGTCATCGTGAACAGAAAACCTCTTCTAAAGCACGTTAGTTGTAGGTTAGGTAATTTTAAGTCAGTTTTATTGTTAAATTCATTATATGTGTGTATTAGGGGTGTGAGAAATTGACAAAAGATTATATCTAGATATTTACTTGGATTTTGTTGACAGTGATAATTAGTTGAGGTCGACTGATTTTACCGATAACGATAACTAGGTTGGACCGCACTAGCGGATAACCGATTAATCAACCACAAGTTTTTAAAATGGATACTAAATTATAAGAAACATAACACAGCAACCCAGAAAAACTATCAGTATGGATTTTTACTGATAACCGATTATCGGTTATTCTGTTCTAGCAATCGATTATCTGTGCCGATTAATCTGATCAATTGATCGACCTCTAATATTTAGACATTATTTTGCTAAGTGATGGAGAGAATGTTTGTTCTATAAAATGAACGCATCCGTGAGATCAGTAAAGCCATCAGCGATCATGTTATGTTCTTTAGAGACACTGTTAACAGAAAACCTCTTAAAGCATGTTAGTTGTAGGTCAGGTTAGTTTAAGTCAGGTTTAGCGTTTAGCTTCATCAATATCGCACACCCTTAATACACATATATAATGAAAGATTATATCTCAATATTAACTAGGATTTTGTTGACAGTAATAATTAGTCGAGGTCGACCGATAGTGGGTTTTACCGATAATGATAACTAGGTTGGACTGCACTAGCTGATAACTGATTAATCAACCCAAAGTTTTTCAAATGGATACTAAATTAGAAGAAACATAACATAGCAACCCAGAAAAACTATCAGTATGTATTTTTACCGATAACCGATTAGCTTTGTCAATATCGCACACCCTTAATACACCCTTATACACTTATAATGAAAGATTATATCTCAATATTAACTAGGATTTTGTTGGAAGTGATAATTAGTTGAGGTCGACTGATAGTGGGCTTTACTAGGTTGGGCCACACTGGCCGATAACAAATTAATCAACCAAAAGTTTTTAAAATGGACTCTAAATGATAAGAAACATAATGTAGCAACCGATTATCGGTTACACTGTTCCAGTAATTGGTTATCGTGCCGATTAATCTGCAAAACTGACCAATTGGTCGACGTCTAATATTTAGAAGTTATTTTGCTAAGTGTGTTTTTGTGCTGGTTTATGCCTGACATGGACAGATGACTCCCAAAACTTTTCACTTTACTAATTTTCTGTGTGTGATCAGTTCACAGCAGTGACAGAAATTAACTTTTTCATTAAGCAGTGGCATTTACCACATTAAATTGATTTCCAGGGGCATTTTTACCTGGATAAGGGCAATTTTTTTATAAGTCAAGTCAAGTCAAGTAAGGAGCGCAATTGAGCAGACACAACTTTTTCAAAAATTTTAGACATAAAAGGAAGATTTGAGATGGGTCTGTAATTTGCCAGTTCACTAGGATCTAGTTGTGGTTTCTTAATAAGAGGCTTAATAACCGCCAGCTTGAATGGTTTTGGGACGTGACCTAAAGACAACGACGAGTTAATAATATTGAGAAGCGGTTCTTCTGCTACAGGTAACAACTCTTTCAGTAATTTAGTGGGTACAGGATCTAACAGGCATGTTGTCGGTTTAGATGCAGTGATAAGTTTATTTAGCTCTTCCTGTCCTATAGTTGTAAAGCACTGCAGTTTATCTTTGTCTTTATAACCTTTTTAGAATTTGCAAGTAAGATTTTGACATATTAGATAATGCATATTAATCAATAAATTTAATTAAATAAGACACTATAGGCTCTTAGCAACCAAACAAAACCATTATCAACAAAATCTAGTTTTGCACTGCAAAAGTGGCACAGAAGCAGCATTTTGATGTATTTACACTGCAGTTACGTTTGCATAAATAATGCTTTGAGATCGTTTAAAAAAAAAAAGTGAATATTGAAAGATGAAATTAAATTTTAAATAATTAAATACTGTACCACTGCCTGTATTTAGCAAGTGAGTCATCAGGTGATTGATTCAAACATTTCATTCAAATTACTGATTTGTTCATGAACGAATCATTGAATCATTGATTCGTTCACAGATGCTGATTCATTCAGTAACGAAACACCGTGGTTTGTTCCTCAGAGGTTTGCACAACAGTTTGAAACTATTTTTGTTGGCAAAATAGAGCAAAAACAGACAATATTGTGTCTAAAACCATTTAGACATGTCATTTTAGAATCGTTTAACTTTCTAAATCAAATCCACAGCCTGTTTAGTCATCAGTTCAGTATGTAAACCTGTTTTCATTGGTGTTTTTCAGATTGGTGAACTATGAGACGGGTAAAGCCGGAGCAAAAGCCCGATCTCTCTGGAGGCTGGAGCCGTTACGCATCAGGTGAGAAGATCTAGTGCTCTGGTTTCCATCAAGTCAAAAGCCCTCCAGGATGTTCTCTAGTAATTATGTGACCATACATACCCATAATTCCCATTTCTGTGTGTGTTCAGTTGGTGTGGCAGTCACATCCGCTGGGGTCAGCCGTTCCGTTTGCGTCACCTGACCACCGGTCACTATCTGGCACTTACGGAGGACCGAGGCGTCGTGCTGCAGGACAGAGAGAGATCAGACACCACGTTCACAGCCTTCTGCTTCAGAGCCTCCAAGGTCTCACACATTCACCCCAATACACAACATTTAATACAAAGGGTTAAGGAATAGTTCACCCGAAACTGAAAATGTGCTCAAAATCAAAACAGATTTGGAGAAATGTAGCACTGCATCAGTGTCTCAGCAATGGATGCTCTGCAGTGAATGGGTGCCGTCAGAATGAGAGTCCAAACAGCTGATAAAAACATCACAACAATCCACAAGTAATCCACAGCAATAATCCACACTAATCCACAGTCCATCAGTTAACATCTGGAGAAGACAAAAGCCTTAATGCTGGATTTGTTTCAGCTTTTGTCTTCTCCAGATGTTAACTGATGGACTGGAGTGCTGTGGATTACTTGTGGATTATTGTGATGTTTTTATCAGCTGTTTGGACTCTCATTCTGACGGCACCCATTCACTGCAGAGCATCCATTGCTGAGACACTGATGCAATGCTACATTTCTACAAACCTGATGAAGATACAAACTCATCTACATCTTGGATGGCCTGAGGTATATTACATTTTGCATTTTCAGTACATTTTCAGCAAATTTTTATTTTTGGTGAACTATTCCTTTAATAGAGTTCCATATACTGTACTGCAGTAATGTGCTGTAAAACATGACTCAATCAGGTCCATCAGAGTCCGTAATATTTATTTTTTCTTTAAAGAAATTAATACTTTTATTCAGCAAGGATGCATTAAATTGATCAAAAGTGCCAGTAAAGACATTTATAACGTTACAGAAGATTTCTATTTAAAAAAAATGCTGTTCTTTTGAACTTTCTATTCATCTGTGAATCCTGAAAAATAAAGTTTCCACAAAAATATTAAGCAGCACAACTGTTTTCAGCATTGATGATAATCAGAAATGTTTCTCGATCAGCAAATCAGCATATTATACTGATTTCTGAAGATCATGTGACACTGAAGACTGGAGTAATGATGCTGAAAATACAGCTGCGCATCACAGAAATACATTACAGTTTAACAGATATTCACATAGGAAACAGTTACTTTAAATTCTAATAATTGTTCACAGTTTTTACTGTATTTTTGATCAAATAAATGCAGCTTTGCTGAGCAGGAGAGACTTCTTTTTGACCCCAAGTGTATCACAATATTAATCAGCCGATTCTCACAGAAGCCAGTAATATCAGTCTAAATCACTGAAGTTTATTGAATTATTAGTGTTCTATCTGTAAAGGATAGATGCTGTAAGTGAGACTGTATGATGTTTAATGCAGACAGTTATTCCAGCTCTCGGCGGGTCAATATTCAGTGAAGAGGATCTTCCTCCAGAGCTCTATTAAATAAGAACCTTCGCTATTATCATGAGTCATTTGTCATCTAGTTATTCTTCCTCTGCTGCTTTGATTTTGTTCTTGATGCTCCAGCAGGGAAAACAAACCCAACGTCTTAATTAGGATTCATCAGCTTTGCCTCTGGATGTGCTGTAATGTAATGTTCGTTTGTTGTGCTATTATTGAGTCATTTTCATCTTGATTAATTTGATCTATCATTGTGTTTACAGGTCAGCAGTCACATGATTGATTAGAATGAGATCAGCTGTAAACAATGCATGCTTTCAGTGGAATTTGTGCAAATATGAATATGTTTTCAAATATATAATATCAAATATTTTCTCTTGTATTGTTGCAAAAATATTTTTCGTACGGCATAATGTTCATTATAAAACGGATAGTTCCGGTCCTTGATTCTGATTGGCTGAGCCACGTTCAAAGCTGTTGTAAATGACTCTACAAAGTAACATACACCTTTGTTTACGTTTGTGTGTTGCTCGGCAACCACTTTGTTGCAACCACAACTGTTTCTGAGGAGCTACATTGTTTGGTGGAAGAATACTGTTTTTATTAATATCATTACACTTTGCTGTTTTATTTTGTGAAACCTTACTACGTATATGGAATAACCGTTTTATAAAAGCAATAAGCCCCGTGAAGCCATGGTTTACAGTGAATTTATAACAGCTAAAGGGGTTTTAGGCCCTAACAACGCCCCTTAGCTGTTATAAATTCACTGTAAACCACGGCGTCTTGGGGCTTATTGCTTTAGTATATGTGGCAATTGTTGATTTTAATACAAAGTCAATGTGCAACACGTGACGGAAAGAGCAGATTTCTCCAGATTTGCAGTCTTGAGTCTCGTCACTGAACGTCTGGTTTGTGTTCCTCTAGGAGAAGCTGGAGTGCAGTCCGAAGCGGGACATCGAGGGGATGGGAGTGGCGGAGATCAAATACGGAGATTCTCTGTGCTTCTTGATGCACGTGGCGACGGGTCTCTGGCTGTCCTTTCAGGCGCCGGATGTCAAATCCGCTCGACTCGGGCCGCTCAAACGCCGGGTGCGATTCACACATTCTGTTGCTTCATCTAACTTAGCCGTGTATTTTTGATGTTATACATTTTTGTAAAGCTAGCACAGATGTAATAAGCAGTGGTGTTATTTTACAATCATTCAGGTACTAATATAGCTTTTTTTAATATTTTGAATTAGTTTATATTTTTCTGTTTTCATTTAAATTTTTAGTAATTTTATTTAATTAATTTTTTTATAATAGTTATTTAGTTTAATTATTTTAAATATTTTTTTCAGTTTTACTTTTAGTACTTAGTACATGAAATACATGTAATACAATACATTTTTTATATATATTTTTATTTTAGTTTGTTGTATTGAAGTTACTGAAAATGCTTTTTTAATATTGTTAATGTTTGTGAAAATGAGAAATATTGTCTTGGCAATTATATGAAATAAAATAGGTTTAAGTTTTTTACATTTCAGTTTCAGTTGATGTTTATTTTACTTTATTTCATTTTTATTTTTATATTTTTCTGTTTTCATACATTTTTTTTAGTAATTTTATTGTTTTTTTTATAATAGTTCTTTTTTAATTATTTTTAATTATTTTTCAGTTTTACTTTTAGTACTTAAAGTTAAATTAATAGGTCATAATAATAACAATTATTAACAAATTAATAATAATTCAACAATAAGTCAAAATGCAAAATGCAAAAAAATGAAGTTACTGAAAATGCTTTTTTAATATTGTTAATGTTTGTGAAAATGAGAAATATTGTCTTGGCAATTATATGAAATAAAATAAGTTTAAGTTTTTTATATTTCAGTTTCAGTTGATGTTTATTTTATTTCATTTTTCGTTTTTATTTTATGTTTATTTTATTAAATGTTTTTGTGGTTTTAGTTTTTATTGATTTGATTATTAGTTTTAGTTATTTTAGTATGTCAAGTTAAACTCAATGAAAATGAGATGTTGCCTTGGCAACTAGCTGAAATAAAATAAGTTAAAGTTTTTTTATTATTTTATTTTATTTTGTTATTTTATTTCAGTTGCTGAAAATGTTTTTTTTTGTGTGTGTGTGTATGATTTTATTTTAGGTTTATTTATTTTTAAATGTCTATATAATCATTATTAATTTTTTATTTTAGTTTTAGTTTTTTTAATATTTTATTTTATTTCAGTTAATGTTTATTTTATCAGTTACTGACTTTTTTGTGGTTTTAGTTTTAGATTTATATATTTATTTTAAAATGTCTATTTATTCTGTATTCATTTTCATTTTAGTTTTTTATATATATTTTATTTTATTTCAGTTAATGTTTAATTAATGTCAAATAATGAAAATGTTTTTAATTTTAGTTACCTGTAATAACCCTGATGAGTAGTTGACTTTAGTAATGCAGTGTCATCTGTGTCCTCTGGTGTGTCATGTTGTACTAATCTAACTAGTCAAGTAAAATTTATTAACATTTTCTACTTCTGCTTCCAACTCTATGAGCTCATATTAATTCAGAGGAGTATTTTTATCATGCTGTTTGTGAATCAAGGCTCATAAAATGTTGGTTTCAGCTAATTTTCTGTGTTTGTCTGTTGCTCAGGTGTGTCTTCATTCAGAAGGACACATGGATGATGGTTTGACGTTACAGCGCTGTCAACACGAGGAGTCGAGAGCCGCTCGAATCATCCGCAACACCACGCGACTCTTCAGCTGCTTCATCAGGTACCACAACATTAGAGTTAAAGCAGTCTCATGTGGTTTAGGAGCACATTCAACACTTCCACAGACGTGTCATAGTGATGAGTTGATGAAGTTTCACTCATTTTCCTGCCAGATGGTGCATCGGTGCACACAAACACACGCTTGTCAGGCTATTTTTAGCTCTCACATGCATCTTGAGTGTGAGTGAACGGAGTCGTGCTCCTGATGCACCGTGTGCCGCTCTTCGCTCGGGCCGTTTTCAGGAAATATGTTTCATAATCTTACATAAGCGATGCTGTTTTGGCTCAGAATCCAGTCAGCGGGAAGCTGCATGTTATTCTGGGAAGCTCATTACTGTCACACAAGCGCTCTTCATGACACATTTCAAGCCTCTTTGGCTTCATGCCTCCTGTGATTGTTCCTGTTTGCCGAGGCTCTGGTGGGTTTGAGTGGAACCACGGAGCAAACAATTAAAAAGGGAAAATTAAAAATGGCCAATTCAGAATGTTGAGTTTATATCTCGCAGTTCTGTATTTTTTTTTTCATATGAATTATGAGATTACGTCTTGCAATTTTTTTTTCCTCTGAATTCTAAGTTTACATCTCACAATTATGACTTTTTCTCAGAATTCTGAGTTTGTCTCACAAACTTGCCGTTTTTCCTCAGAATTCTGAGTTGACATCTCACGATTGTGACGTTTTCTCTGAATTCTAAGTTTACGTCTCACAATTTTGACCTTTTTTCTTGCAATTCTGAGTTTACGTCTCAATTTTGACGTTTTTCTCAGAATTCTGAGTTTACGTCTTACGAACTTGACATTTTTTTCTCAATTCTCAGTTTACATCTCGCAATTTCATACGGCATAATTTTTACGTTTTTCTCAGAATTCTGAGTTTTACGTCTCCCGTTTTTTAAATCTGGAAACAAGTATGGAGCGAATTTTGTACCAATATTCATCAAACAAATCCAGTGTTTTACAAATAAACACAATCTGCTTTGCAATGAAAAACTCGAATTTCAAACAAATGCAAAGTGATTTGCAAATACGGAACTCTATTTGAGAGAAAATGCAGATGTATGGACAAATATATGTATTGTGTGTTACAACTGTGAGACTCATTTGCCTTTTTATGAGGAAACTTGGCTTGATTTTCTCACAAATGCGTGCAGGAAGATTTTCTCACAAATGCAATTGAGCAACTTCCTTTTCCAAAAACAGTAGATGGCGCTGTCGGTCAATTTACGCTAGTCTCCCGAGACCCGAAACACCTCTTTACATTTTCAGGGAATACAGCAGACCAACATGAGTGGAGAACAGGTGAGTTTCTGTTTTACTATATCTATAATTAACCATATAGATGTTTTAACAAAGCGACCCTACTACAGTGTCAGTGAAATTCACAATAAGTGCTATAAAGTTGTTAACATGATTGATCAGTTCAAAAATCAGTAGTGACATGGCTAAACATTTAACTAGGCAGTCTTTCCCCATAAAAACTGATCCATTCTCTGTACCTCTTATCCTCCGTTGGATCGCGGGATATAGAATATATGGGCTGCATATGTTGATTCAATTGTTCAACATTCAAAACAATGCAGGGGTATAACAATATATCATGTCACAATATATTGTAATACTAAAATGCAAATGTATTGTGGATTGCGACAATATTGTCTACCAAAAAGTGAAAGCTTAGACAATTTAATTTAGTATCAGATATTGTAATATCACCCAAGAGGTCGTTAATTATTAATAAAAAGTTGAAAACAAATCACATTATTTAGTATAATATCTATTTTGAATGTCGTGTTTTTCTTTGCAAAGCAGATTGTGTTTATTTGCAAAACGCTGGATTTGTTTGATGAATATTGGCACAAAATTAGCTCCATAAACAAGCTTCCATATGTTTGAGATGGTCACAGATGTTGTGTTTTTTTCCCGCACAAGTTTCTTCTGTAAGAGAATGTTTTATAAACAGCATCACCTGGCCAATATATCAATCCATCACTAGTTTAAATCTTTTTTTAAAGCTCGCAATTAGTAAAGCATGGCGCTGGCAACATGAAGGTTGTGGGTTTGATTCCCAGGAAATGGGTTCAGATCAAATACAGATCTTGAATGCGCTGTGAGGGAATAAATGTAAATGTGTGTTCAGGAGGTCAAGTCACACTTATTTCTATAGTGCTTTATACAATACAGATCGTTTTAAAGCAGCTTTACAGAAATAAACAGGGAAGTATTTCATCAATTATGAAACGAATTCAATTTTAGCTGTAAAGCAGGTTTACAGAAGACATTATTCAGATCAATTCAGTCCGTATGGTTCTCATCCAGTAGTGTCAGTGCTGTCAAATTGATAATATTACTAGGTCAGTGAACATTTATGCATTTGGCAGACGCAGCGTGCATTTGATGAGTTCATGCATTCCCTGGGAATCGAACCCATGACCTTTGTGTTGCTAGCCCAGTGCTCTACTGTTGGAGCTACAGGAAAGCACAGGTACATGTCTTTAATGCCAGACGTCTCTGATGCCGTTTTGACAGAGAGCTCGACGGTTTGAGCGCCAAGAACCGCTCGTCTGTGGTTCTGCCCATCGACGAGGTTCTCCAGACGCTCAACGACCTGATCGCGTACTTCAGACTTCCCGACGCCGAGCTGGAGCACGAGAAGAAACAGATCAAGCTGCGCTCCCTGAAGAACCGACAGAACCTCTTCAAGCAGGAGGTGAGCTGACGACACGAAGCCTTTGTTGTAAAGAGTGCATCGATGCATCATGTATTTTACTGTTGATTTTCTGTCACCACAACAAAGCTTTATTGTTTTCTTTTGCTTTTATGTTACGTAACCATATTTAAATTATTGCTATGTCAGATATTTTTTCTTAAGATCATTTTGTTAAGTGAATCGATTGATGCAGTCCTGATGCAACACTGCAAAAAGTGATTATATTACCCAGTATTTATGTCTAGTTTTCCACAAATATCTAATGATTCTTGAATCAAGTATATTTACTTGAAAAGCAGAATTATGTAAGATAATAAGTCTTGTTTTCTGAAAAAGTTTATGCATAAAAGGTGAGATAAAAAAAATAACAATTCCAAAAGGAAAAGCTTTAAAAAAAAAAAGTAATATATTTAATGAAAATATTAAGTAAATAATTTTATTTTTATTATTTAAATACATTTAACAGGAATATGTTATTATTTGAATACATTTATAAATATATTTAACAAATGTATTTAAAAAATTCATTTAATATATAACAAAAAAATTAAATAAATACTTATTTTTATTTAAAAAAAAATATTTATACAAAAAGTATGGAAAAAGTTTATGCATAAAATTGAGGTAAAAAAAACAATTTCAAAAGGAAAAGCTTTTAAAAAATTAAATGTATTTATAAATATATTTAACAAATGTATTAAAAAAAAAGAATTTCATATATAACAAAAATATAAAATAAATGCTTATTTAAAAAAATATGTATACATTTAACATACATTTATTATTATTAGAATACATTTATAAGCATATTTAACAAAATTTAAATTTAAATAATTCATTTAACATTTAACAAATATAAAACAATTTAAATAATTCATTTAACATTTATCAAAAATATAAAATAAATGTTTTATTATAATTTAAATATTTATAATTATATTTAACTAAAATATGAAATTAATAAATAATTTGTTATTATTATTTTAATACATTTAACAAAAATATTTTTTCCTACTCAGTATTTTTGTCTTGTTTTCCATTCTTAAATCCAGTACATTTACTTCAAAATCAAAATGACATCAGATAAAAGTCTATGCTTGAGAATCGAGTCGGAAAAATAAACTAATGTAAAAAGGAAAAGCAAGTTTATTTTTCTGAGCCGCATGGAAAGATATGTTTTCACAGTTTAAGCATTAAATCACTTTATTTTGATTCAGTTTGTCAGAAAACACAACTTTTTGTAATTGTGCTTCTTAAGTAAATGTATCTTCATTTAAGAATGTTGATTTAGTCGTGTTGGAAAACAAGGCACAGAAATCTTTTTTTGCAGTGCAGTGTACATACAGTGCGTTTTCTATGTGATGCGTTTATTGAGAACCGAACGAGTTATTGAATGAATCTGCTGAGATGAAGCTGCACACGGCACTGATTCTGTTAGCTGACCGCAGCGGTGCACTCTGGGTAATGTGTGTGTGTGTGTCTCAGGGGATGCTGTCTCTGGTGTCCAGCTGCATCGACCGCTTGAGCGTTTATAACAGCGCGGCTCATTTCGGTGAGTGTGCGAGTGAAGAGGCCGGAGCCGCGTGGAAAGACATTCTTAACCTGCTCTACGAGCTGCTGGGTAAGAACCTGAACCTCCAATGTGGGAAACTTTCAGATTATCGTCTAGTTCAAGCACAATATCATACAGAGCAGTGTTCCTCAACTCCAGAATGCTTTAGATGTCTCCCTGTTCAACACACTCAGAAGTCTTAATTAGTGAGGCATCTAAGTGAATGTGAGACACTGATATAGAGCACTGTTAAATAAATAAATGCATTAATTAGTTGTATTATTTAAATGATTTAAATATGTTTATTTAACAAATGTATTAGATACAAAATATTTTTATTATCACTTAAATATATTTAGAAATATATTTAACAAGATTAAATAATAAAAATGTATTTATAAATGTATTTATCTCATATTTTGTTAAATATATTATATACATATATGTATAAATATATATGAGATAAATAAATGTATAAATACATTTTTATTATTTAACTATAACAAATTCCTTGTATGTGCAAACATACTTGGCAATAAAGCTCTTTCTGATTCTGATTCTGATTCTGATGCGTGACAGCAGCTGTGCATCTCCGTCCTTGAAGGAGGTGACCTTTAGAAAGGCAGGAGTGCTGTTTGTTTGCTGTGAGAGCGCATGCGCTGCTTAACTGTGTCATCCTGTGTGTCGCAGCCGCTCTCATCCGCGGGAACCGGAACAACTGCACACAGTTCTCACACAACCTGGACTGGCTGGTCAGCAAACTCGAGAGACTGGAGTCGTCTTCAGGTATTACAGCTAAAGACGCTTTACTGTAAATAACACTTTAAGGTGTGTTAAGTTTGAGGTCAGGAAGAAATGTAAAAAAATACAACACTTATTCATCAAGGACGCATTAAATTGATCAAAAGTGTCAGTAAAGACATGTATAATGTTACAAAAGATTTCTATTTCAAATCTATTCATCTGTGAATCCTGAAAAATAAAATGTATCACAGTTTCACAAAAATATGAATGTTTTCAGCATTGATAATAATAATAAATGTTTCTCGAGCAGCAAATCAGCATATTAGAATGATTTCTGAAGATCATGTGACACTGAAGACTGGAGTAATGATGCTGAAAATACAGCTGCGCATCACAGAAATAAATTACAGTTTAACAGATATTCACACAGAAAACAGCTGTTTTAAATTATAATAATATTTCAAATTTTTACTGTATTTTTGATCAAATAAATGCAGCCTCAGTGAGCAGAAGAGACTTCTTATAAAAACATTACAAAATCTCATTACATTACAAAAAATGTCAGATGTAAAAACAACAACAAAAACGATTTATGATGGTTAAATATAAATTATTTTTTATAAGTGTGCGCATTTATTTATTTATGTATTTGTTTATTATATTTTGTTAATTTATATTTTTTATATTTTTGTTTTTATGACGATTAAATTTGTTTGTTTTTTATTTATTTATTCTGTTCATCTTAGAATGATTTCTGAAGGATCATGTGACACTGAAGACTGGAGTAATGATGCTGAAAATTCACCTTTACATCACAGGAATAAATTACATTTTAAAATATATTCAAATATAAATCAGTTCTTTTAAATTATAATAATATTTCAAATTTTTACTGTATTTTTGATCAAATAAATGCAGCCTCAGTGAGCAGAAGAGACTTCTTATAAAAACATTACAAAATCTCATTACATTACAAAAAATGTCAGATGTAAAAACAACAACAAAAACGATTTATGATGGTTAAATATAAATTCTTTTTTATAAGTGTGCGCATTTATTTATTTATGTATTTGTTTATTATATTTTGTTAATTTATATTTTTTATATTTTTGTTTTTATGACGATTAAATTTGTTTGTTTTTTATTTATTTATTCTGTTGAAATATAAGTGTATTTATTTATGTATGTGATTAAAGGGGTCATATGATGCTTTTTTAAAGATCATTATTTTGTGTATTTGGTGTAACAGAATATGTTGACATGCTT
>NW_015557186.1:274499-275575 GCF_001515605.1 Sinocyclocheilus anshuiensis | reverse complement strand
CGTGGCAGAGTCTTAACTTTGATAAAGAATATCTCTTTGGTTTTGAGACTTTAGTCTTTGGAACTTCAGGGATCTTATCTATGCACAATCAGCTTGTAACACTCCAAAGAGAAAGGAAAACTTGAAATCGCATCATATGACCCCTTTAACTATAGGTTTATGTTTTGTTAATTTATATTTTTTATAATTTTGTTTTATGATGATTAAATTTGTTTATTTATTTATGTATTTGTTCTTTTTAAATATAAATGTATTTATTTATTTATAAATAATATTTTTTATATATATGATGTTTATTTTATTTTTTAATTATGATGATTAAATATAAATTTTATTTGTATTAATATTTTAGTTTTTTTTTACTGTATTTTTGATCAAATAAATGCAGCTTTGGTGAGCAGAAGAGACTTCTTTTGAAAAATATGATAATAATAATCTCAGCTCTAGTGTAAATGACTTTTAAAAACACAATGGTATAACATGGTTTTATGATGGTAGTGTCAGGAAAAACATGGTATTTCTATGATTTCCATGGTATATTTCTGTGGTAATACCGCTGTTTAGACTATTATGAGAGTGTGTTGATCTGCATCTGCTCTGAACGGAAGTAAATCTTCCGCCCGGATCGTCTCTTGCTGTCTCAGGGATCTTGGAGGTTCTTCACTGTATTCTGATTGAAAGTCCAGAAGCTCTGAACATCATCCAGAGAGGACACATCAAGACAATCATCTCTCTGCTCTACAAACACGGACGCAACCACAAGGTCAGTCTGTCGCCTGCGACTGTACTCGAGGAGTTTGGGTTTAGTGTACAGTGGTTTTGGGAAGTCATCGTGTCTGTGTGTGTGTGTGTGTGTGCATGTCTGTGTGTGTGTGTCAGATCCTGGATGTCCTCTGCTCTCTGTGTGTGTGTAACGGAGTCGCTGTCAGAGCCAATCAGAACCTGATCTGTGATCACCTGATGCCCAGACGAGACTTGCTGCTGCAGACGCGATTGGTCAACGACGTCCAGAGGTCAGAGGTGTTCATAATGTGGAAAAAACAACAACAACAAAAATATATTTATTTATTTATGAT
>NW_015557186.1:267691-273813 GCF_001515605.1 Sinocyclocheilus anshuiensis | reverse complement strand
TGAAAGTAAAATGCGCACGCCGCTTTTGCAAGCTATTTAAAATCGAAGGAAAGCGAGGAAAAGCGGGAACGCCCCTGCGGTGATACCGGTATTACCGGTGTTGTCACACGTCGATTAACCGGTGGAAAAATGTCCTCACCGTCACAACCCTAATATAAATGTGTTTAATCATTTATAATTTTTTTCATTCATCTTTTTTTTTTTTTACATTTATTTATTCATTGATAATGATGATTAAATAACTATTTATGATGATTTGATATGAAATTGTTTTATAAATTGTATATTTTATATTATATGAATATGTATATATATATGTGTGTGTGTGTATAATGAGTTTTAATTATTTATTATTTTATATCGTGTATTTATATTTTATGTATTTATTCATGATAAACATTTTTTTATTTCTGATGATTAACTATAAATGTGTTTTAATCATTTATAATTTTTTTTCATTCAGAATATTTTTTTTTTATTTATTCATTGATACTGATTATTAAATAACTATTTATGATGATTTAATAATACATTTGTTTTATAAATTGTATATTTTATATTATATAATATTATATAATTATATTATATTATATATATATTTTTATAATTATTAATGATGATTAAATATACATTTGTTCATTTATTTATAAATTGCTTATTTATATTTTATTTAAGACTGTTTAATTAGAGATGATTAAATATAAATATATTTATGATGATTAAATATAGATTTGTTTTATTTATTTATAAATTGTTTATTTTAATTATTTGTCATTTGATTAAATATGCATTATGTATTTATGAAGATTGAATATGGTTATTTATAAAAAAATGTATTTATTGTAAATGTATATTTTATTTCTATAATGTTTTTGATGATTAATTATAAATCTATGCATGATGATTTATTTTACCTACTTTTTTATTTTTAAATAGTTTTTCAGTGTTATTTTTTATGATTATTAAATATACATATACATTTATTTATAATTTTTTCTTTTATTAATGATGATTAAATAGATATACTCCACCCTATATAGGTTTATCTGCCGCGCACACTGTTGATTATGAGTGAGTCTCTGAGATTGTGTGTGTGTGTGTGTGTATGTGTATGTGTATGTGTGTGTGTGTGTGTGTGTTTGTGTGTTGTGTTCGCTTGCAGCATGAGGCCCAATATCTTCGTGGGAGTCAGCGAAGGCTCGGCCCAGTACAGGAAGTGGTATTTTGAGCTGGTGATTGATCATGTGGATCACTTCCTGACGGCCGAGCCGTCGCACCTGCGGGTGGGCTGGGCGTCCACTAAAGGTTACGCTCCCTACCCGGGCGGCGGAGAGGGCTGGGGGGGCAACGGCGTCGGGGATGATCTCTACTCCTATGGCTTCGATGGACTGCACCTGTGGTCAGGTACGATAGCACTGCACTCCCTACATAGACAGCGGGCTTCTGAGGCAGCACACTGATGGCTCATTTCCACCGAGCGGTACGATTCGGGACGGCACACCCTGATCCGGCTTGCGTTTCCACCGTGTTAAATGAATAAATAAATAAAAAATAACCCTGATCTAATAAGAATAAAAAACATGGCAGCCATAAATATTGGGTAATATTTAAAATGTAGGGCTGTCAAAATTAACGTGTTAACCCTTAGCATAGTTTTTATTTTGTAAACCACATTTAGTCTCGTTTTTATTCGTCAACAATATTGCATTATACATTTAATTATAGTCATCGTCACATGACCAGCATTTACGTTGCGTCTCGTCTCGTTTTCGTCACGTGATAAAGGTTCATTGACGACGATATGTAGTCATAATTTTCGTTGACGAAAGCAACACTACACCCCACATAAACTTTCGGTCATGCCCAACATTTTTCTAATTTACAGTAGATTTCTATCTTTAAGCCCTTTCAAGCCACAAGCTTTTGAAATCTTGATGTCAAAATCCAGCATTTTTCCAAAAATCCCTGGCGCCTAAAGGGTTAATAAAGCATTAACGCATTCATTTTAACGGCACTAATTTTTTTTACGCGTGTTTCAGGGTTTCCGCAGGTCCTTAAAAAGTCTTAAAAGGTCATAAATTTAGTTGTATCATATTTAAGGCCATAAAAAGTCTTAAATGGTACAAGAAAGTCTTAATTATGATTTCAGGAGGTCTTACATTTTTGGGATGGAAAAACCAGAATTGCGATATGGCTGAATGTGACGATTAAACTTCAGAAGGCTGTGATTTAATTGAATAAATATGAGCGCTGCAGGTTTCAAAGTCTGCTGCTGCACTGTTTTGTGTATAGTCAGAGAAACCGCTTTATTCCTGCCGTTCCGACAGCACCACCTGCTGGCAGAGAATGAATGTGCATTTGCAATAAACCCGTCTGCTGTTTCTGTTCAGACCGATGTGAAAATCAACCCATGTTTTTATGCAACAAACACGCAGAGTTGTAAATGTGAACTGGTGGATCGATAAGAAGATAATGCATTATAAAAATCTAAACAATTAAGCCAGTAAATATATTTATATGTTATTTCATTAATATAATAATTAATTGATAATAATTGTTTAATATAATAATTGATACTTTTGACTTTTGATTCAATTTCTTCAAAATTGTTTTAAAAACTTTGTTTTTGTGAAAACCTGTATCTGAATTCTTTGTGCTCTATGTTGAGTATGGTTTCACTAATAATAAACATAATACATTTGCATAAAGCATTCGTATTTGTCCATGCCCATGTTAGAGTATTAAAAACTTGAAAAGTATTAATTTAAGGTTCATTTAGAACAGATAAAAAAGTGCAACTAAGTTGCGATTAATCACGAGTTAACTCATGGCAGTCATGCGATTAATCGTGATTTAAAAATGTAATCAATTGACAGCCCTATTCAAATTGAATTGAATTGAATTTAATTTCAATTAAATTATTTAAATTCAAATATTGACTGATTATTTAAATTAATTTGTTTAAAAAAATATTGGGCGATTGTTTAAATAATTTAAATTAATATAAAATTTAAATAAAAGTTATGTTAAATTATTAAATTTTAATTCAGTTATTTAAATTAAAATATTGGGTGATTATTTTAATAATTTAAATTAAAATAAAATTTAAGTTAAAATTCAATTTAAATTGAGCTCATTTATTTATTTGTTGGTATTTAATGCATTATTTGTGATCATTATTTCTGTGATCTGTATTATATTACAGCTATTTTATTGCTTTTTGCCCTTCTCTGTGATGCTTTTGTGATGTTTATTTGCATTTTGGCCGATTTGCATCAGGACGGAGCCCATTATGCCTTAAAGTGCCGCTCCCTGTGTTTCCCTGCGGTTTGCTGATGTGTGTTGTATCTGTGTCTGGTCCTGATGCAGGACGCATCCCGAGGACGGTGGCGTCTATGAAGCAACATCTGCTGGCGTCTGATGACGTGTTGAGCTGCTGCATGGATCTGAACGCTCCCAGCATCTCCTTCAGGATCAACGGGCAGCCGGTGCAGGGCATGTTCGAGAACTTCAACATCGACGAGCTCTTCTTCCCCGTCGTCAGCTTCTCCGCCGGCGTCAAGTACGTCAGACTCGAGCGTGTGCTGTGCGTGAGTCACTGATGGACGATGGGTCTCACGTCTCTCCTGTCATCTCAGGGTGCGCTTCCTGTTGGGCGGTCGTCACGGAGACTTCAAGTTCCTGCCGCCGTCGGGTTACGCGCCGTGTTACGAGGCTCTGCTGCCCAAAGAGAAGATGAGGGTCGAGCCGGTCAAAGAATACAAGAGAGACGCGGACGGAGTGAGAGACTTACTGGGAAACACACACTTCATGTCACAGACCTCCTTCATACCCAAACCTGTGGACACGTCTCAGGTACACACACACACACACAAACAAACATTAAAACAAAAAAAAAGAGACATGATCTGGTATTCACATATTGAATTAAGTGATTTAGAGATTGAATTACTTGAATTGACTCAGTAATTGTTTAAAATAAATTATTTAAATTATTTAAATTCGAATAAAATTAATTTGATTTAAGATCAAATTATTATTTTTAATTGTGTTATTTCCATTGTCTTTATGAAGAGCAGATATTTAAAATAAATTCCTAAAATTAAATTCTGCTTAATTATTTGAATTAAATTTTTAAATTTGGAATAAAATAAAATTCAAATTAAATTAAATTGAGCTCTTTTTATTGTATTTGTTGGCAAATAGTTTTTTAAGCGTAAATCTAATATTTAATCTTAAATAATTCAATCAAATAGAACATTTCATGATCTGCTTTAAAATGAATGAAAATGTTTTTTGCTTTAATACAGGGTTCCTCAATAGGTGGCCCACGGGCCACATCCGGCCCGTGAGAGAAAAAAGTTTGGTCCGCGCTAATTTCAAATAATGTGGCATGAAAATTCAAACGCAGCATCAGAAAGCTACATAAACTTACATCGTGTCTACACCGGACGCGAGCGGCACGGCGCGACGCAATAAAATACAAGAACTCGTTATAATCAGTGATGCTGTCTTGGATGCGATGTGGCGCGACACGACAAATCCCCGACAGTAAACTGCTGACTCGTTCTATTTATAACGTACTGACACAACGTTCAAATGATTTGCGATGCTTTGTCACATCCAGTGTAGATACGATGTGACAGAAAAACATGGCGAGTGTGTAGAAAAGAAAAGTGGACACGGAAAAAATAGATGATTCAAATGTGAATGGACTGTTTGAAACGCAGCATCAGAAAGCTACATTAACTTACATTGTGTCTACTACACCGAACGTGGCGCTACGCAATAAAATACAATAATTTGTTATAATCAGTGATGCTGTCTTGGATGCGGCGCGACACGACAAATCCCCGACAGTAAACTGCTGACTCGTTCTATTTATAACGTACTGACACAACGTTCAAATGATTTGCGATGCTTTGTCACATCCAGTGTAGATACGATGTGACAGAAAAACATGGCGAGTGTGTAGAAAAGAAAAGTGGACACGGAAAAAATAGATGATTCAAATGTGAATGGACTGAACAGTTTTGAGTGAGTGTGTGAGTGTGTGAGTGATATCTTTGTGATGGAATACACGTGTTGGTTTGCAGTGAGTCCACAGTTTTAACGTACAAGTTTGCTTTAATTTATTTTCAAGATCTGAGGTAAAATATCTATTGTTGCCTTCACTATGGCTATAAACAGAGGTGGACTCTGCTGAAAAAGTACTTTTCAGGTGTTTGTACAGTGTTTTTCTTTAGAAAACTTTACTAACTTTACTTTTTTTTATTGTACTTTTTACAAAGAAAAGTGGACACGGAAAAAATAGATGATTCAAATGTGAATGGACTGAACAGTTTTGAGTGAGTGTGTGAGTGATATCTTTGTGATGGAATACACGTGTTGGTTCGCAGTGAGTTCACAGTTTTAACGTACAAGTTTGCTTTAATTTATTTATTCAAACTCACATTAGACACTTTTAATATTGAATAAAGCACATAATCATTACCTGAGATTATCACTGTCATATTTTGTATGTTGTTCCTGCCGCGACGTTGCAGAAAATAAAAAAACGTTCCTAAAATAGAATCCCATGTCGTTTATTGTCACGTGTCGCTGTTGCGGGTGGTTAGGACAAAAACTACATGGAAAAGATACTTTTTATCGCGTCGTGTCTGGTTGGGACACACGGTGTTACAGTTTGATCCCCCCAAAAAAATCTAAGCATAAAAATATTAATACTGACAAAATCTAATAATTGAATCTGAAATTAGGGAAAGTGGAGAGAAGATCCAGTCTGGGAAAGAGCAGGAACAGTTGATTGTATAAAAATATTAATGCTGACAGATTTAATAATTAAATCTGCAATTAGGGAAAGTGGAGAGAAGAGATCCAGTCTGGAGATGAGCAGGAACAGTTGACTTGCATGGCAGACATGGAGATCCAGATTTTATTTGTTCATTTGTTTTTAATATTCAACAGGCAAAGTTCTTCTGTATCTAAATGCAAAAATGTTCATAATTGTTTGAATAGACTGAAAAACCTGTTAAAGTTACAATACTGAAAAAATCTGAATATTCATCTTGTGACAATCTTGTGACTATTTTAACAAAAGCAACAATAATATAATAATTGTA
>NW_015557186.1:243081-267182 GCF_001515605.1 Sinocyclocheilus anshuiensis | reverse complement strand
CTTGGTATTGTTGGCAGAATTCGGCCCTCGGCGAAAACTAATTGAGGAACCCTGCTTTAAAATGAATGAAAATGACAAGTCACCCATAGAGTGTTGACCCAGTCTCCAGTCTCTGATGGTGGTGTGTTTGTGTGTGTCAGATCGCGATGCCTCCTCATCTGGAGAAGGTTCGAGATCGTCTGGCGGAGAACATCCATGAGCTCTGGGGAATGAACAAGATCGAGCTGGGCTGGTGCTACGGGAAGGTATCGCTCCGACAGTCACACAAACACACGCTGATTTCAAGAAGTTGTGTGTCACGTGACCTGTGCTCGTCGTTTGTTGAGTGCATCGTTTTGCTTTCTCTTTTATAATTTGCTCTTCAATTAAAACAGAGGGTAAGTGACTTATAACCATCCTCCTGTCATTGTGCCGTCCAGATCAGACCCGTCATGCTCATGTAGTGTCATCGATGTGATTGATTTACTCAGTAATAATTAAACACATTCGTTTCCTCTCTGGAAATCTCAGATTCGTCTCAGGTGTCTTTAACCCTCATAATGCATTCAGTAACTATTTATTTTATAAAACAGTAATAACTTAATGTTTTTCAACTAAAACTATTTTGTATCTTATAGGCAGCTTCTCATTAATGAGCGAATGTGAAAAAATGTTAAAGGTTTGAATGTTACTGTGTTATTACTGCATTTACCCCTTTATTATTAATTTAACAATTGATAAGTTCTCTAAAATTTTAAATTTCACAATATATATTTAAAATTTTTAATTATGCTCTCTCTCTCTATATTTAATGATATTTTAATTTTTTATTTTATATATATAAATATATATATATATATATATATATATATATATATATTATATTTAATACAATGATATACAATGATATGTGTATTTAATTATATTTTTATAATTTTTATTTATTTAATTTTATTGATATTTACAATATTACTGTTTTTTTTGTATTTCTGAACAAATAAATGCAGCCTTGATGAGCAGAAGAGACTTCTTTTACTGTTTTTTTTTTTCTGTATTTTTGATCAAATAAATGCAGCCTTGATGAGCAGAAGAGACTTCTTTAAAAAACTTTACAAATCTTTCTGATCCCAAACCTTTGAACAGAAGAGTATTTATATATATACATATATAATTTATGGGAAAATTTTCTTTGAGTATATCATTGTATGAAATTTATAAGAACATATATTCTCAAGAATTATCATTATTAACCTCATTGGAATTGATTTAATTAAATTCCTATGAATCATGAACTCATGATTGCTCAAAAACAGTCCAAATTTATGAAATCTGCATATTTATTTCTAACAAAACAACGTAAATATTGCTCAAATTTGTTTAAAAAAATTTTTTTCTTGCATAAACTTTCACTTTCAGATGAAAAAAGTGATCAGTTTTTTTAATGCTGCAATAGTTTATCAATAAATGACATATTCATGTTCATCAACAAAACTCAGTCCAAAAGTGTGTGAGACATGGAGAAAAGGCTAAATATGTTATATCAAAGTATATATTCATATTCATGTTCATCAACAAAATTCAGTCCAAAAGTGTGTGAGACATGGAGAAAAGGCTAAATATGTTATATCAAAGTATATATGTTTGGCACTAATTTATCTCCATAGATAATTTTATGGAAAGTATTTTTGACACTAATGGTGCTCCATACATGCATGGGTCAAAATGACCTGAACATAAAATGTTTGTTTAAATGGTTATATCTCTTAAAAAATAATTGTAAAAAATCTGAAAAAAAATAAATTGTGTATTTTTAGGCTCGTAAAACATTGTCTCTTCTGGGTCCGAATGAGCTGAATGCATTATGAGGGCTAGACGTGTTTCGGGCCCTTAAAGACACAGCTGAATGTGTTTGTGTTGTTTTTATGATAAGCTCAGTCATCGATTCTCCCTCATCTTCATCTCTGGTCTGTAAATGAGCAGGAGTTTCACTCTGAGGGCCGTTTGGCATGAGCTGCTGATCTCAGAGTTTAATGTGTGTTTAACGAGCGCTCGTTAGTGGACGCCTGACCCCGAGCTCCAGCTCTGCTTTAAATCGCTGATTCTCGATATCCACGACTCTTCTTTCGTCTGATCTTAATCAGACGAAAGTTCATTCATAAAACTTGAATGAACTTGTGTAAAGATCTAATCTAATATGTGACGGAAGGATAAGAGCTTTCAGACGGTGTTTATGCCTCGATGCATCAATGCATCTTTAATATAAGTGACGGGAAAAGAGTTCAACTAGAGGCGTTTCATGCAACTCAAGAGACTGAACCAGAACGCTTCAAATTCTAAACTATTTCGTTATTTATTTACATATATCTTATTCTGTGTATCAATAATGTAATGCAATTCTCTAATTACAAATTGAGACTGAACCAGACCACTTTAATTTTGTACAATTTATTTACTTATTTTGTTACTTATTTAAATATTAATTATATTTTCATATTTATTTATTTATTCATTTATTTACTAGTTTACATATTTATTTATTTATTTACTTATGTATATCATATTCTATGTAGTCTGTACTCTTATTACTTTAGGTTTTGTATTGTGGTAAAGCATTTTGATCGATTTTAACGGTGCTATATAAATAAATTTGATATTTAATTCTCAATTATTACAAAGTGTTTCATGCACGTCAAGAGACCGAACCAGAATGCTTTAATTTTTTTAATGCAACATTTCTGTTTATAAAGTTTTTTCTCTTTGATACAAACTAGAAATAAACATTTTTTTTTCAGGAAAAATTTAATTTCTAATTAATTCTGCTTTACACAATACAGATTCTTTCAAAGCAGGGTTATTATAGTTCGCTAAAACTAGAACCGTAAAACAATTTTTGTCACTTGAAATTAAATAAACTTTAACTGAAATATATATATAAAAAAAAAAAAATACTAATAATAATAAAAACTTAATTTCAGCTAGTTGCTAATACAACATTTTGCATTTTCATTTAGTTTAACTTGATGTATTAAAATAACTCAATCTAAAACTGAAATAAAAATAAATAAAAACTGTATAGACAGTTTTAAAAAAGCAAAAACTAATAAAAAACACAATCTTAAACTAAAATGAAAGTGAAAAAAAAAAAATGTAAATATAAAAAATACAAAAAAATATATATATATATAAAAAATATAAAAAAATCTTAAAATAAAAATGCAACATATTAATATAAAAGTATAATAGTATCTCAATAATACCCTGTTTCAAACCAGCTTTACATTAATGAACAAAAAAATATCCTTGTTAATTTGTCATTTATGAGATTTAACATTCAGATCAATTCAGTCGTCATGTGGCGGAGTATTAGTTTCTCAGATCAGTCTCATGTAAACTATGCTGCATGTGTGTGTTTGTTTCTGGTTGATGAAAATCCTCATCAGCTCTAGTGAAGCTCTCAGAAACTCTGGTGACGTTCCCGCAGTGCTTCTGATAGCTGTGTATCAGTGAGCGTGTGTCCTCATCTGCTCCGTATGCTCCCGTGTGTTCGTCTGAATCATGCGTGTTCGTTCTCAGATCAGAGAGGATAACAAGCGGCAGCACCCATGTCTGGTGGATTTCTCCAAACTGCCAGAAACCGAGAGGAACTACAACCTGCAGATGTCCACCGAAACACTCAAGTGAGAGCCGCGTCACTCTTCAGGATCAAACATGCTTTGAAAAAAGACATGCGTTTTATGTCATTTGGGCTGTTTTTATCTAATTATACACGCAATGTGTCAAATAATCAATCTTATTAAAGCTAAAGACATTTATAATGTTACAAAAGATTTCTATTTCAGATAAATGCTGTTCTTCTGAGCTTTCTATTCATCAAAGAAACCTGAAAAAATTCTACTCAGCTGTTTTCAACATAATAATAATAATAAATGTTTCTTAGCAGCAAATCAGCATATTAGAATGATTTCTGAAGATCGTGTGACACTGAAGACTGGAGTAATGATGCTGAAAATACAGCTGCGCATCACAGAAATACATTATAGTTTAACAGATATTCACATAGAAATAAGTTATTTTAAACAGTAATAATATTTCACAATTTTACTGCTTTTGCTGTATTTCTGATCAAATAAATGCAGGCTTGGTGAACAAAAGAGGCTTCTTTAAAACACATTAAATATCTCACTGTTCAAAACCTTTGACTGCTCGTGTAATTTAAATCATCATTGTGTTAAATGAAAAAAACATGAAATAGAAATCATAAAAAGTAGCTTTAGAATTTTTTCCCCCTTTTTTCATTTTCTTTTTTAATTTTAAATTTTTGGGTGAACTATCCCTTTTTAGTTAGTTTTTATTAATATGGATGTTTTATGTTTTATTTTCAGATTTTTCAATTATTATTTATTAATGAAATTATACTCTAAATTAGAAACTCAAACTGCCAGTAGTGAAGTCATTGAATCGTTCATTCATTCATTCGATTCGTTCAAATGGCTGATTGATTCAGGAATGAAGTAAATGATTGAATCATTGAATCACTGGTTCACCCGATTCGTTCAAAGCGCAGATTCATTCAGAAATAGTGTGTGTTGGAGCCACACAACAGTTCTGCTGCGGCTTTAATAGGCACTCAGTGCTCACGCGTGTGTTTCAGGACTCTGCTGGCGTTGGGCTGTCATGTGGTCCAGGTGAAGGTCAACGCTGAAGAGGAGCTGAAGAAGCTCAAGCTCCCTAAGAAGTGAGTGTCTCATCAAGCCGATTCACATGCACTCAATAAATGCATTGCCACACATTATCTGCTCATGTTCATGTTTGAGGCATTAACGCGAACACATGTTGCTTCATTTTTAATAGCATTACTCTTTCATCTTCACAAGAGTGTGATTTTAGTATTATTAATATATTTACATTTACATTAGCGACTTACAAATGAGGACAATAGAAGCAATCAAAACTAACAAAAGAGCAACAATATGTAAGTGCAAATGACAAGTCTCGGTTAGCCTAACGCAGTACACGGTATAAAATATATAATATAAAATATAAAATACCAATTTGGACTGTAATGCGTAACTTACATGTAATATCATATCATATAATGTAGGCAGATATAATATACTGTTATAGTTTTTTATTTATAGTTTGAATTAGATTTTATTTGTATATTTTTAGTTTAGTTTTTATTTTAGTTAAATTTTTAGTAATTTCGTTGCATGCTTCTGACATTTTTTATTCGTTTGTGTTTTTTAATTATTACTATTTAGCTTTAATTTATTTTTATTTCAGTTTTAGTTTGTTAATTTTTAGCTTTTATTCATTTATATTTATCATTCATTTATAGATTTTGTTAATATTTTGAATTAGATTTTATTTTTATATTTAAAGTTTTTTTTTTCAATTTTAGTTACATTTTTATTAATTTTGTTGTGTGCTTTTGACATTTTTATTAGTTTTTGTGTTTAATTTACTTTTATTTCATTTTTATTTATTTTTTATTTCCAGTTAGTAATTTTAGTGCTTCAACCAGTGTTATTTTAGCATTATTAATATACTATTATAGTTCTTATTCATATTTTCAAATACACTTTATTTTTATATGTGAATATTTTTCACATTTCAGTTGTTTTTAGTAATTTCGTTTTGTGCTTTTGTCATTTTTATTAGTTTTTTTTTTAATATTACTATTTGTGTTGAAATTATTTTCATTTCAGTTTTAGTTTTAGTTCATTTTTAGCTTTTATTAATTTATATTATTAATATATAGATTTCATTAATATTTTGAATTAGATTTTATTTTTATATTAAAGTTTTTTTCATTTCAGTTTTAGTTTTAGTTCATTTTTAGCTTTTATTAATTTATATTATTAATATATAGATTTCATTAATATTTTGAATTAGATTTTATTTTTATATTAAAGTTTTTGTTTCAGTTTTAGTTGTTTTTTTATGTGTGTCACTTTTATTAGTTTATTTTTTAATTATTACTATTTAGGTTTTATTTATTTTTTTATTTCAGTTTTAATTTTTATTTATTTCCCGGTTTTCCTGTTCATTCAATAAATATATTTCTGTTTAGTGTACATTATGTCAAAGTTGCAGTGATTTTCCAGCTGGTTTATATGATGACAGGCGCTCGTTAGGCCTCATTGTGTGTGTAGTGAACTAGAAAGTAAGGGCACTAGACAGTAGTTGTTGTTTCATTAGCGTGCGGTGTGTTTTCTGCAGTTATATGATGTCTAACGGCTACAAGCCGTCGCCGCTGGATCTGTCAGACGTCAAACTGAGCGCCGCTCAAGAGCTGCTGGTGGACAAACTGGCAGAAAACGCTCATAACGTCTGGGCCAAAGACCGCATCAAACAGGGCTGGACCTACGGCATCCAGCAGGTGAGAGAGGATGCTGGGATATCGCTCACAGCGACATGTGTTTCCCTCATAATGCAGATAAACAGCCCATTAATTCCGTCCAATCGGAACGAACGTTTCAGTCTGAGCCAATCACAGCACGCCTCTCTCTCTCACTCTCTCTCTCTCTCTCTGGGGAATCTGATGGAGGAATATAAATTCCACAGATAAAAAGGTCTTTATCTAGAATTCCAAAGCTTTTATCCAATTTTAACCAAATGTGATTTTTGCCTTGCTGTACTGGTGATGTAAAAGGGGCAAGGTAATTTTTTATCCATATGACTAAACCTTCAGAATCTCTACCACGGTGTACTGAGTTGAGTTTCCATGAGGGCACTATGATTTCAGAGTAACTTGCAGGACACTGAGTGGACACATCTGATCTACACCATGTTTCTGTTAGAATTAGGGTGTCAACATTTGTGATGCTAACATTTGTTTCTCTCTCTCTCTCTCTCTCTCTCTCTCTCTGTCTGCAGGATGTGAAGAGCAAGCGAAACCCTCGTCTGGTTCCGTACGCTTTACTCGACGAGCGCACCAAGAAATCGAACCGCGACAGCCTTCGGGAAGCCATTCGCACGCTGATCGGATACGGATACAGCGTCGAGCCGCCCGACCAGGACGCCGGTGAGCACCACAACACCACTGCACTCTTTAGAAATTAGAAACAAGGAGACACTGTCACAAAAATCTTTGACCAAAGACCTTTTTTTTTACTTGTCAACATTTTTTTTTTACTTGCATTTCAGATTTTATTTTTACTTTTCAATTTTTTTCAGATTTTTTAAAATTTTTTCTTCTCAATTACTTCTAAACTTTTTTCAGATTTATTTTTACTTCGTTTTTTTCTTTGCAATTGTTTTTCAGATTTTTAAATTTTTTTTTCTCAATTCCTCTTTTATTTTTTAGATTTTTTTATTTATTTTTACTTCTCAGTTTTTTTCAGCTTTTAATTTAATGGGTTTTGTTGTTGTTGTTGTTTAAATATCTTTAGGCTTTATTGTTGATCTATCAGTGACAGAGACTTCACTCTTTTCTTAATGACAAATAAGTCATTAAATCCCCAAAATCTGGAACTTTTTATTACTTCTCAATTTTTTCAGCTTTTCATTAATATTTTACATTTCTTTAGGTTCTATTGTTATTCTTTTGTTTATTACTTATTATTATTGGATGAAGCAAAAGAAAACTACTCTTTTAGAAAACTCTCTCTTTTTTATTATTTAAAGTAATAAGCCCTTATGTCCTAAAAATCTGGAACTTCTTATTACTTTTCAATTGCTTCTCTTTTTTTTCAGATTTTTACTTCTCCATTTTTTCAGATAGCTCTTGATTGATCTCTTTTGTTTTTATTGTTATTCTTGTGTTTATTGTTTTATTACTGTTTTGTGCTTTCGATTTTCTCAGTGTTTTATATTATCTCCTCTTAAGCACTTTGGTCTTCATTTTATGTATGAATTGTACAATATAAAATATTATTTATAATAATGATCATTTAAAGTCACCTGTAAATAGGATATATTATTATATATCAGAGCATGTTATTTTTTGTTAGAATAAGCTGTAATATCAGTTAAGGGTTAATTATGTGCATCAGTGTTTAGTGGAGTTTAAGGAGTGAATTAACTCTAATCGTAGTTTAATGAGCAGTAGCGGTGGTTTGTTCAGCTGAGATCTCAGTGTGTGCTTTCTCTGCTTCTGATTGAATTGATTCTGTGCTTCATTCACTCGCTGATTTTCTGAAGCCTAATCCGAACGTTGATGGAGGGTTTTAAAGAAACTCAGTAATGGAGCTCATACAGATGCTGGTCAGTCAGCCTTTATGACTTGAGTTGATTAAATCAAAGAGCAAATGATCCACTGAAGCTAACATATGGAATGCCAAAGCTGCCAAAATAGTAAATAAATAAATACATATAAATACAAAGCAAATACAAGTGTAAAGACTCCCTTTTTTTGACATCGGTTTGTTTATTTTGGCATTTATTTATTCATTTTTGTTTTTTAAATTTTTTGTATATTTACGTTTTTTTTTTTACATTCCTTTATTTATGCGGTTATTAGATTTTTGATTTATGTGATTTTTGTTTGTATATTTACTTCTGTATTTATTGATTTAGTTTTTTTACATTTCTTTGTATATTTATGTTTTTATATTCTTGTTTTTTGACATGTCTTTGTATATTTATTTAGTTAAGGTTTTGTTTGCATATTAATGTATTTATTTGTACAGTTTAGTTTTTTTACATTTCTTTGTGTATTTATGCATTTATTAATTTTTCACATTTCTTTGTATGTTTATGTATTTATCTTTCTTTGTATATGTATTTATGCATGTATCTTTGTTTGTTTTACATTTATTTGTATATTTATTTATGCATTTATTTATGACTTATTTTGACAGCTGTGGCATTCCATATTAACAAGCTAAAAGATTTATTTATTAATTTTTTCCCCTAGAACTTACGGTCACATCATAACATCAAGCTATCAAAAGAAAAAATGTGATATATTTGGACACATGGTGTTTCACTGACAGTAGTACACTAACAAGTGCTGACATAAAAGAACAGTAAAAGCAGCAAACACTTTTGGCTTTTGATGCTACAGCTGGTTTAGCAGCTGTTTTTGTACCGGTTTTGTACGTGTGTTTGCTGTGTCTCAGGTCACGTGGTGGAGCGGCTGAGCATCGATAAGATCCGTTTCTTCCGCGTGGAGCGCACGTACGCGGTGAGGACGGGCCGGTGGTATTTCGAGTTTGAGGCGGTGACAGGTGGAGACATGCGGGTGGGCTGGGCTCGGCCCGGCTGCAAACCCGACGTGGAGCTGGGAACGGACGAGCAGGCCTACGTCTTCGACGGTCATCGGGTGAGTGGGGAAACGCTGAAGCCCGTCAGACCTCTTCTGACTACCGGAAATGGAGAAAGGATTACCAAATCCTTGCTCTCGGAATGAGATTACATATCATAATATAGGCTGCTAGCTGTGTAAAGAACAGCAGGTCGAATAGGCAGCGTTGACTCGCTGTGTGTGTTTTTATTTGATAAGACCGAAAACAGAACAATACTAACATCCCCTTCCATTTTTAAAAAAAAATTATTTAAAACAGTCCGAGCTTCGTCTGAGCCACAACAAATCCATAAAAACTCACACATAGACTATACATGCAACTGTTAGAAACTACTTTTGACTCGTTCATATATACAGGGTTAAACGACAGTTAAAACTAGATATGTACATTTTCTGAAGAAAATGTGAGTGGTGCTTGCCGTGGCAAAACTCGGCACTAGGCACTATTAGTAACCCTAATCGTGTTAGCATCATGTTAATAGCATGCTAATTTTTTAACATTTCGTTAGCAAACATGTTAACATGATTAGCATGTTGCTAGCATGATGCTAGCATTTTTAACAAGATGTTAACATGATTAACATGACGCTAGAAACATGCTAACATGATTAGCATGTTGTAAACATGTAGTAAGCATGATTAGCATGTTGCTAGTATGATGCTAGCACGTTTTTAACAAGATGCTAACATGATTAGCATGATGCTAGCATTAGCATGCCATTAGCATGTTTTTATCAAGATACTATTATGTTTACCATTAGCATGATGTTAGCGTGCTATTAGCATTGTCTTAGCACTTAGCTAGGCGATCCCAACATGTTTTAGCATGTTTTAGCACTTAGCTAGATGATGTTAGCATGATATAGCATATTGTTAGCATGATGCTAGCACATTTTAGATTATTTTAATCATATTTCAGCAATTACCTGTATTTTTTTGTTTTGTTTTAATCACTATTAGCATGTAGCATCTATCTATTTTTAATTTAAATTTTTAATTTATTTTAGTTTATTGTTAATTATTAACTAGTTAACTATTTATTTATTTTTTATGAAAAGGTGATTTTTTTTCATACAAGTTGTTTACAGCAAAATCAACAGTATTAAAAAACAAAACAAAAAAAAACAGCTAGAGATATTGCTGTAATATTGCTAGTATTCACTGTATGGCCCAGCCGTAACTGCATGTTTGATCCAAATCACAACCAAGATTGGACTAAATGAGATGATCTGATTCTCTTTTGATCAAGCCATTTTCTAGATCTGATCTGGTCCGATGACTTTTTGTGTTTTTACATTGATCTGAAGGCATCTGTGCTTCTCAGGGTCATCGGCTCCACACGGGCAGCCGTCTGTTCGGCCGCTGCTGGCACGCCGGGGATGTTGTGGGTTGTATGATCAACTTGGAGGACAAATCCATGATCTTCACCCTGAACGGAGAAATCCTGATCACCAACAAGGGCTCTGAGCTGTGCTTCGCCGACTTTGACATTGACGACGGTTAGTCAAGTCAAGCTTTATTCATAGAGACCAAGTTTTACACACCTGTAGTTGAACCAAAGTGCTTTATAGTAAAATAGAATCAGGATAAAAAAAAAAAGTTAAGGAAATATACATACAATACATGCATACATCCATCTAAAACACAAGTATTGTAAAACACACACAGCATCGCTTGGTTAGAGAACTTCATCTGATCTGATTTCAATGCCTTAATGACCCTGAAAACAAACCTTTGGTGCATCTGTATGCTAGTGTAAAAAAAAGCTAATAAAGCTTATATACACATAAATATACATATAAATAAATTAAACATACAGTATAAATGTATGATACACATATTCATCCATACATATTATGCATTTATTTATTTATTCTTTTTTTTTCTTTTGTGTTTTTTTTTTTTTGTCATTGTGTATTTATTTTTTGACATTTCTTTGTATATTTATGCATTTTATTTATATTTTAGTTGTTTTATATTTCTTTGTATTTATTTATTTTATTTATTTTTATATGCATTTTTAAACATTTAAATATACAATACACAGACACTCAAGTGTATATATATATATATATATATATATATATATATACATACATACATACACACACACACCTATATATATATATATATTAGTGCTGTTAATCGATAAAAAAAATTAACTAATTAATCACATGCTTTTTCTGAAATTAATCGTGATTAATCGCACCTACCATTAAACTTTTTAAATATATTTTATATTGCAATAATTTCACATTTAATCTTCAAATGAATGTAGAAACAACATAAAGACAGTATATTTTTAATATTTGTTTAATGGCATCTTTTTTTATGACTGAAGGAGGCCATTGGTATCACTGACACCAATACTACTGATGCCTATATAAATTTTTTTTTTTCCCTAATATTTAACCATCGACTATAGCCATTCAACAACCAGTGTCATATTTAGCTAGTGTCATATTCAGTGTCATATTAAAGTCGTTTCTTTCACGCTTTGATATGAAATGATAAAGGCTACAGCGCGCGCCGGCGCCTTTGTGCATGCAATTGAAGAGTGCGCGCCAAGGAGCCTACAGTACCGTGGCGTTTCCGCGCTCGTTTGACTCGCGCCAGGCGCTGAGGTGAAGTGGAGTGCGTGTCTGAAACGTCTCCTGTTTGATGTGCTCGTAAAGACGTTCTGAGACTAAATTAGGAAGAAAAAAGAGACAGTGGCAGCAGTTATGAGTGGGGTGGCCAACACTAGCCCCGCCCCTGCGTCAACGGCGTTAAATATTTTTTACGTGTTAAACTGAAAAAATTAATCGCCTGCGTTAACGTGCTAATTTTGATGCTGTTAATCGATTAAAAACAATTAGCTAATTAATTGCACATTTTTCTGTAATTGATTAATCACACATAACATTTGAATTTGAAGTCAGAAATTTTCATTTTTTCACATTGAATCTCCAAATTAATGTAGAAACAACATTGAAGAAATTAACGTTTTTTACTGTACTCTCAGAGAAACAAACCAAAGTATTGATGACATCAAAAACATTTGTCCAAAAAGACCCGTTTTTTTTGCCCCAGCTTCCTGTTTTAAAAGGAAATACATCAGTACAGAAGCGAAACAGCACTCGTCTTGTGGTTTTATGGAGTCTTTAATGTTTTTCTGTGTTTTGAGTGTTATTTTATTGTGGAGAACGTTTGACTGAAGAACATCAGAAAGACAAAATCTAGTGTTTGGATATTATGTTGCATATTCCGATCATTCTCAGCCGTTGGATCACCGTCGGCATCTCTGTTCTCCAGGTTTCATCCCGGTCTGTAGTTTGGGTCTGTCTCAGGTGGGCCGTATGAATCTGGGGAAGGACGCCAGCACCTTTAAGTACTACACCATGTGTGGCCTGCAGGAGGGCTTCGAGCCCTTCGCCGTCAACATGAACCGCGAGGTGACCATGTGGTTCAGCAAACGCCTGCCCACCTTCTGCAACGTGCCCAAAGACCACCATCACATCGCGGTGAGCCTCGAGACCTTCCTTTCATTCTGTGTCCCGTCGAACCTTAATGAACTGCTTTTGTTCCTGAAAGAGCTGTTCTGGGTTCCTCCAGGACCTCACATCGATTCGGATGGAAATGTTCCAGATCAATATGAATGCATCTGTTTGGTCCTGTATAAGGGTTTGTGTGGCTCTAAAATGATCTTAATTCCACAGATTAAAGCCTTAAAATGTCTTAAAGGGGTCATAGGATGCCCATTTTCCACAAGTTGATATGATTCTTTAGGGTCTTAATGAAAAGTCTATAACATAGTTTGGTTAAAATTTCTCAATGGTACTGTAAAAAACAACTTTTTACCCTGTCAAAAACAGCTCTTTTCACAGCGACCCGTTTTGGTGCATGTCCCTTTAAATGTTAATGAGCTCCGCTGACCCCGCCCCTCTTCCGAGCTGCTCTCAGAGAGACTGTTTACTTTAGCTGCATTCATCGTGAAACTTGCTAATTAGCACATTATTAGGAAAGGCGATTAGCAAAGATTAATTAAAAAACATTATACTCACTTCTTCTGTAGATGAAGCTGGATCACGAATGATTCGCGCGAACATAGACATATTTATGTAGATCAGAGGCGCATTCCCTTCAGAAACAATGTAATCCACTGCGTCTTCAGCGGCTCAGATGTCGGGAGTAAATGACGACTGCTATGTTCATTATTACATCCAACAACAAAACACCTCAATCGCTTAGGAGTCATTCTTGTCTACATCTGCTCCGGCGGTGAAACAATGGAGGACTGATGACAGCTCACTCAGGGCGGAGCTAAGGTAAAACGCTACTGTCAATCAAACTATCGTGGGAGGGGCCTGTTTTTGTGACGTCACACAGACAGGCATCTGAGATCGGCTCGATTTGAGAAAGGGGTAAAGATTTTAGTAGATTAACAAAAAACCACTGGTTGGATTTTTATCATTATAGGGTGGTTGTGTACACACACTGCCAACACACATTTCGGTTCAAACAACTTGTAAAAGTGCATGTAGCATCCTATGACCCCTTTAAATCAGAGCTGAAAGTCTTAAATTCATTACATGTTGCAGCACCGCAAAAAATTGACATCTTCCTCAGTATATTTGTCTTGCTTTCCGATATAAACATCTAAACATCCTTAAATCAAGATGCATTTACTAGAGATGCAAAATGAACATAAGAAGTCTTGTTTTCTGTGAAATTGAACAAAGTGAGTTTATGATTAAAATAAGAACAAATATCTGCCAGTGGGGTTTGAAAACTTGTTTTCCCTTTGAATTACATAGATTTTTCTGAGCACACTGGCAGATATTTGTTCTTGTTTTAATCATAAACTCACTTCATTTTGATCAGTTTCTCAGAAAACAAGACTTGGTGTCTTCTGTCATTGTGCTTCTCCAGTAAATGTGTCTTGATTTAAGGATGTTTAAATGTTTGTACTGGAAAACAAGGCATAATGCAGTGCCATCAGAAGGTACAGTAAAAGTTATTTCCATATTAAAGATAATCAACGAAGAATGCTCACATGAATGAAATTTGCATTGATATAATCTTCAGTCCCCTTCAACACAACTCGAGTGGTGTCATCTGTCACAAAATAAACCGGTATGAGCATCCAGCTAATCATGAAAACATTTCTGAGTCCAAAACAAAAACAAGCTGTGTTTACTCACATGGTGAAATGTCCCGATAGCGGTTTTTGGAGACATTTTGTGGCAATCTGGCACATGACATGGACATCCCAGGACGTTTCCTGTACAGTTGCTGTAAAAAAAATAAATGTTCAAGTTAACAAAATACAATTTCTGCCTATGTTTTAAACAAAAATAACATGACTTTTTACTGGGTTACTGTGCAATATTAGCAGTTTCATTTTCATAGCGATTATTTTCATTATGATTGTTAATAAACAGGCTAAATTAAGCTTGCGATTAGTACAAGTTCATGACATTAAAACAGCAAGCTCAGCAAACAGGAAGTAATTGAGACAGTCTGAAACGAGCAACAGGAAATTATGTAACTAAAATGTAATGCAGCCGACAACCCAGTGCAACATAAGATTTCTAGATGTAGATAGCAGCACAATCAGAAATGAAAATCAAAATGATTTGATACACACACACACATATACATATACATATACACAACACACACACAATTGGCAATTTATATAAATGCATTTACAATACATGTTGCAATGAATCTGAAACATAAGACCAGCAATGTAATTTATTATATTAATTTATGACATTTTGTAACTTATTAAATGTATTTAACAAAATCAATTGTTTTGACTATTTATAGTTAATAAAAAAAATATAAAAAGATTTTTTTAGAAAATATTTCATAATTTCTGTTTAATTTCCTAATATGTCTTAAAATATTATTTATTAAATCATTAAAAGGAATCTACAGTGACTAAATACATATAGATATAATATTATACATATATTATAACATTATAATAAATATATAACAGTTTATAAAAATCAATATAATGAAAATATGATACATAAAAACAAAATACTTTAAAATTTGCGCAATTTCTGTATACTTTTCTAATATTTCTTAAAACACCATTGTTAAAAAAAATTGATATCTTAATATTGGATCTACAGTGACTAAATAAATATAATAATTATAATAAATATAAAATAATATATTAAAATAAACTTTTTTTAGAATATATGTAGCAATCAATCTGACACATAAGACCAGCAATGTAATTTATTTGTAATTTATATTAATTATGACATTTTGAAACTTGTATTAAATTTGTATGAAACTTTTATTAAACAAAATCACCAAATGTTGATTTATTTAGTTAATATATGAAAATATAATTTAGAAAAACAAAATATTTATTTAGAAAAATTTTCATAATTTATGTTTAATTGTCTAATATTTCTTAAAATATTTTAAGTTAAAGGGATAGTTCACCCAAAAATGAAAATTAGCCCATGATTTAATCACCCTCGAGCCATCCTAGCTGTATATGATTTTGTTCTTTCAGACGAATCCAATTGGAGTTATGTTAAAAAATGTCCTGGCTCTTCCAAGCTTTATAATGGCAGTGAATGGGTGTTATTTTTCAATAGCCCAAAAGAAGTCCAATAAAGTGCATCCATCCATCATAAAAAGTGCTCCACATGACTCCAGGGGGTGAATAAAGACCTCCTGTAGCGAATCGATGCGTTTTTGTAAGAAACATATCCATATTTAATATCCACCGCACCTTACGCTACGCCTACGTCATCCGCCGGAATGAACGCACGTACGACAGTTAGCGGAAGCTAGAGATTACTGTTTATAAAGTTTTAAATATGGATGTTTTTCTTACAAAAATGCATCGATTCGCTACAGGAGGTCTTTATTCACCCCCCGAGCCGTGTGAGGCACTTTTTATGATGGATGGATGCGCTTTATTGGACTTCTTTTGTGCTATTGAAAAATAACACCCATTCACTGCCATTATAAACTTTGGAGGAGCCAGGATTTTTGAAATATAACTCCGATTGGATTCGTCTGAATAAAGAAAGTCATACACACCTAGGATGGCTTGAGGGTGAGTAAATCATGGGGGGATTTTAATTTTTGGGTGAACTATCCCTTTAAGCAATTTTTAAATGAAAAAGTAATAGAAATCTGTACAAAGCTGCATTTTCAAACTTGCAAATACAACACTGTGCTCGCTAGACGAGAACATATTGATGCATTGTGCTCCTTTAATTTATTCCTTCAGTTTTCTTTCATTGGTCTCGAAAAGGTCATGAAAACGTCTTAAATTGACCTTCGTCAAAGCTGCAGAATCGCTGTGTATGCGCGGTGTTTGAATCCCGCCGTGTGTGCAGGTCACTCGGATCGACGGGACGGTGGACGGTCCGCCGTGTCTCAAAGTCACCCATAAGACGTTCGGGACGCAGAACAGTAATGCTGACATGGTGTTCTGCAGACTCAGCATGCCGGTGGAGTTTCACTCCAGCTTCAGGAGCAGCTCTTGCACGCACATCAACGGCCTGAGTGAGGACGAGCCGCTTAAGCTCAGACACAGGTCAGAGAAGAAGACAGCATGAGATATCAGTGTGATTCCGGCATTCTGAATGAGTCATCCAGAGCTCTTGTTTGTTTCTTTGTTTGTTTATCATCTGAACGTTTCTAAAGGCATCCAGTGAAGTCCACCAAACACTCGGATGAAGGCAGGAGAACAGATTACAGCAGCATCACCACAGTAAGTCATCAGCATCGAAGCCTCTTCTCCTCCAGAACCGTTATGAGAATAAAGGTTATTGATATTTAATTTAGGTTCTTTTTATTTGCATCTTTCGTTGTCAGTGTTTTCTATGTTCCTTTAAAGCGCCAGTGAAATAAGTTCTGTCATTATTTAAGGTGCATTCACTCCAAAACAACAACAAAAACTATAACGATAAATATAATAATAACTATAACAGTATCTATAATTACTGTAAAGATAAGTATAACAGTAAGTATAATGATAAATATAACTATAAATGTAACAACAACTATAATAATTAAAACAATAAATATAACAGCAAATATAATAACTGTACTGATAACCATAACAAACAAATATAGTAACTATAATGATAAATATAATAACTATAATTGTAGATATAAAGTTATATATTAAATAAACGACAACTATATCTGTAACTATAACAATTACTATAATAATTATGATGATAACTATAATAATAACTGATAAATATAGCGATAACAATATAATGATAACTTTAATGATGAGTAACTATAATGGTGACTATAACTATAACAACTACAACGATAACTGTAGTAATATATATATATATATATATATATGATGATAAATATAATAACTAGAATGGTAAATACAACATTAAATATAATAAAAACATTATAACAATATAGTTTAATATAATAATAATGATGATAACTATAATCATAACTATAACTATAATGATAAATATATAGCGATAATGATAACTATAATAATCATAATTATAATAATAATTTATAAGGAAGAAAAAGAAAAAGTAGTAACAATAACTATAACAATATCTAAAACTATAACAAATAACTATAATGATAACTGTAACAATAACTAATAACTGATAAATATGATAACTATAACTATGATAAATATAATGATAACTGTAATAACAAACTAGTGATAATGATAAATATAACTATAATGCTAAATATAATTATAATAATATAACTACAACTGTAATGATAAATATAATAACTAAAATAACTAACAATATCTAAAACTATAACAAATAACTAATAACTATAATGATAACTGTAACAATAACTAATAACTGATAAATATGATAACTATAACTATGATAAATATAATGATAACTGTAATAACAAACTAGTGATAATGATAAATATAACTATAATGCTAAATATAATTATAATAATATAACTAAAACTGTAATGATAAATATAATAACTAAAATAACTATAACAATATCTAAAACTATAACAAATAACTAATAACTATAATGATAACTATAGTGATACTGATAAATATAACTATAATGTTAAATATAATCATAACAATATAACTGTAATGATAAATATAATGATAACAAAAATAACTATAATAATATAGTAACTATAATGATAACTATAACTTGCATTCACACCGACAAATAGTAAACGTAATCGCAGCACACGCTTTAAAGGTTCGATTTTTGTGTGTTTTTGATTGTGAATGTTTTTATTGTTCGTTATTCTCTTTGTTGTTATCGTTGTGGACTCTGCTATTCGCTAGTGATTGGATATTATTGTTATAGTTATTGTTCTTGGTGTGATCGGGCCTTTATTGACCCTCAAGCTCCAAAAAGAGCTCCATGTAATGTTTGTGAGGTCATATGACTCCTCAGGATGTGTGATTTGAGCGTGACGTCTGCGTCTGTCTCCTGCAGTACTATCATTCGGTCAGGATATTTGCGGGTCAGGACCCATCCTGCGTGTGGGTCGGATGGGTATCCCCTGACTACCATTACTATAGCAACCACTTCAGCCTCAGCAAGAACCGCACAGTGACCGTTACCCTGGGAGACGAGCGGGGCCGCGTGCACGAGAGGTGAGCGCTCACGGTTACCGTGTGATGTGTTGTGATGGGTCATGTGATGCACTGACGTCTCTGTGTCATGTGACAGCGTGAAGAGGAGTAACTGTTACATGGTGTGGGGTGGAGACGTCACCAGCGCCGCCCACGCGTCCGGCCGCAGCAACGTGGATTTAGAGATCGGATGCCTCATCGATTTGGCCATGGGTCTGTTAGCATTCACCGTCAATGGCAAAGAGCTTCCCAGATCATACCAGGTACCGTCAGCTCATCACTTAACACTACTGTAACTATAACCATAACTATAACCAATCATAACTGACAAAGAGCTTCCCAGATCATACCAGCTACAGTCAGCTCATCACTTAACACTACTGTAGCTATAACCATAACTAAAACCAACCAAAACTGACAAAGAGCTTCCCAGATCATACCAGGTACCGTCAGCTCATCACTTAACACTGCTGTAACTATAACCATGACTATAACCAATCATAACTGACAAAGAGCTTGCCACATCCTACCAGGTACCGTCAGCTCATCACTTAACACTACTGTAGCTATAACCATAACTATAACCAACCAAAACTGACAAAGAGCTTCCCAGATCATACCAGGTACCGTCAGCTCATCACTTAACACTACTGTAGCTATAACCATAACTATAACCAACCAAAACTGACAAAGAGCTTCCCAGATCATACCAGGTACCGTCAGCTCATCACTTAACACTACTGTAGCTATAACCATAACTATAACCAACCAAAACTGACAAAGAGCTTCCCAGATCATACCAGGTACCGTCAGCTCATCACTTAACACTACTGTAGCTATAACCATAACTATAACCAACCAAAACTGACAAAGAGCTTCCCAGATCATACCAGGTACCGTCAGCTCATCACTTAACACTACTGTAGCTATAACCATAACTATAACCAACCAAAACTGACAAAGAGCTTCCCAGATCATACCAGGTACCGTCAGCTCATCATTTAACACTACTGTAACTATAACCATAATTATAACCAACCATAACTGACAAAGAGCTTCCCAGATCATACCAGGTACCGTCAGCTCATCACTTAACACTACTGTAGCTATAACCATAACTATAACCAACCAAAACTGGCAAAGAGCTTCCCACATCCTACCAGGTACCGTCAGCTCATCACTTAACACTACTGTAACTATAACCATAACTATAACCAACCATAACTCACAAAGAGCTTCCCGCATCCTACCATGTACTAGGCCTGGGCAATAAAACAGTATCGTTATTTATTGACGGTACACCATCATCGATAACGATAGAAAAATTTTCCGATATATCGCAGGATAGTTTCACATTTTTTTTAATTTAGAGGCGCGTGTTATTGACAAGCAGTAGCCAACAGAACACACAAACACATGCTGAAATGAGTCTGTGCATGCCTGCAATGAGGAGACTGTGAATAAAAAAAAGGAATATTAGTCGAATTTAAAATAAAAATTCGCATTCGAATGCAAAAACGGTGGATTTGAATTTCAGGAGTGCGTCTGGGAGCTTATCAGTGGCTTTTGGCCAGTTTTGACCACAAGGTGGTGCTGCCCCCAAACTTTTTGCGTACTGTCAGGGCATGGTGTCGAAGACACATACCGAGTTTCGTAACGATATGCCAGTGCGTTCGTAAAATATAGCATTTTGTGACAAAATCCAAAATGGGAAAATTGGGTATGGTTCGACTCGGCATGCTTCACCGAACCTACAGAGACCAGTTGTTTATTTTTGGCAAACCATTCAGAAGTTGTAAAAATAGCCATTTTTCATATCTCCTGACCACTAGGTGGCACTGTGCCGAAACTGTGCAGGTAGCCTCAGGTCATGGTTGTTATAACACAAATAAAGTTTGGTCTCAATATGCTAAACCATTGCAGAGATATAGCCTCATGTTCATTTTTGCGTGCTCTTCGTCGAATTCGTTTGCACGTTATTCGAGAATCAATAAATCAATTAATCAATAAATTATGAATAATTTATTGCTATTGTGTGAATATTACGTAATCATGTAATTGATAAAAAGTAACTCTAGTCTGATTACAAGTATTTTAAAATGTAATGTAATCTAATTACAAGTACTTCATTTTTGGAATCTGATTACGTAATCCAGACTACATAACCCAGCACTGATTATATAATATAACTATAACAATATCTAGAACTGTAACAATATCTATAACGATATCGGTTACGATAACTATAATGATAACTGCTGTATAATGATAAATGCAGCAATAGCGATATCTGGTACTGTAAGGATAACTGTAATACTGTGGCAAAGAGCACCACTGATGTAGTGAATCACCACACAAACACAGAGGTGAGATGTTAAATCAATGTCTGAAAGGAGTGTGTGTCGTCCAGGTGGAGCCCAGCACAAAACTCTTTCCTGCTGTGTTTGTGCGGCCCACAAGCTCAAGTCTCTTCCAGTTTGAACTGGCCAAAATCAAGGTGAGCACATCCTCATAGCTTCATACGGTCATATTAGTGTTCATGAGCTGCTCTGCACTGTGTGAAGCTCTCTGATCCGCGTTTTTATGACTCCTCTCCTGCAGAACGCCATGCCCATCTCGTCGGCCATCTTTAAGAGCGAACACAAGAATCCCGTTCCTCAGTGTCCTCCACGACTGGACGTCCAGACCATTAACTCGGTGCTGTGGAGCCGAATGCCCAACACCTTCCTGAAGGTGGAGACGGCCCGTGTCAGTGAGAGGCACGGATGGATGGTCCAGTGTGTGGAAGCGCTGCAGATGCTGGCTGTACACATCCCCGAGGAGAACTGGTACACACATGCACACAGTCCCAAAAAAATCAATAATCAAATAAAACTAATGTACAAATTATTTACATGTTTTACATTTATAAATTATTTCTATTTATCATATTGACTACATATTATTAATGTGTTCTTAATAAAAATTAAATACATGTGGAAATATACGTTATTTAGTTGTATTATGTTTATTTATTTAAATTAAATAAAAAATTTTTTTTTTAATATTTGTGAATATAATTCAAAAAAATTTAATTAAAAATAAATACATCTATAAATATAAATTATATTTTAAATATAATTCATTAAATGTCTTTTCAATTAAAAAATACATTTAGAAGGATAACACATTTAATGTAATTTACAATTAAAATTAAATACATTTATAAATATAAATCTATAATTATTATTTTATAAATATAATTTAAATGATTTTTAAATATTTATCAAGATAATACATTTTATTTAATGTGCATTAAATACATCTAGAAATCTAAATGATTTCTATGCATTATATTTATAAATATAATTAATTTAATGTGTTTTTAATTAAAACAAATACATTTATAAGGGTAAGACATTTAAATTTAATTGAAATTCTATTTTGTAATTAAAATTAAATACATTATATGTATTTTTAGCATTAAAAACTTTTATAAATATACATTTTTTATACTTAATATATTCATGAATATAAATCATTTACATTAAATTAATTATTTGTAATATTTGTAAATGTAATACATTTTATGTATTTTAATAAATTGTTTTAATGAAAATAAAAATATAAATATGTATTATATTTATAAATATAATTTTAATTGAAATAAAATAAATTTATATTTAGATTAATTTTATAACTACAATTAAATAATTTATTAATATAATAATTTCATTTATCTTTTTTTAATAATTATAAATATATTTTTAAGTATTTTTAGTCATGCATTTTTTATAAATAGACTTTTAGATTTATTATAATATTTATTGTCATTTATTGTTTTTTTTATTTATTTGATAATCATGCACCCAATTGAATTATTTATGCAATCAGGTGTATAATTAATGCAGCATCTGTAAGTTTTATCAGTGTGTTGAGGCAATGATTAGTGAACGCTCGTGCCACAGGTGTGTGGACATCATGGAGCTGTCGGAGCAGGAGGAGCTGCGTAAGTTCCACTATCACACGCTGAAGCTGTACTGCGCTCTGTGTGCTCACGGGAACACACGTGTGGCTCACGCGCTCTGCAGCCACCTCGACCAATCGCAGCTGCTCTACGCCATCGACAACCAGTACCTGTCGGGGATGCTGCGCGAGGGCTTTTACGACGTCCTCATCAGCGTGCACCTGGAGACAGCCAGAGCTGCCCGCCGCATGATGAACAATGAGTTCATCATCCCCGTCACGGCCGAGACGCGCAGCATCCGCCTCTTCCCCGACGCCTCCAAACAGCACCAGCCTCCAGGCGTCGGGCTCAGCACGTGCCTCAAACCCAGACTCAGCTTCGGCCCGCCGTGCTTCATCAGCAGCAAGCGCGAGCAGCACCTGTACAGCCCAGAGATCCCGCTGGAGGTGCTAAAGGAGAGGGCCATCCGCATGCTGACGGAGGCTGTGCAGGGTGGAGGAGACCACATCCGCGACCCCGTGGGCGGAAGCGTGGAGTTCCAGTTCGTGCCGATTCTGCGGCTCATCGGTGCGCTGCTCACCATGGGAGTCCTGACCAGCCGCGACGTGCACAAGATCCTGCTGCTCATCGAGCCCGGAGTGTTCAGCGAGCACAGGGACGACGGCGCCAAAGAGGGGCTGACGGGAGCCGAGGAGAAGGCGGTGGAGGCCGGAGAGGAGGAGGAGGCCAGAGATGGGAAAGAGCTGGTGAAGAGTCTGCTGGAGAAGAAACTCCCCGAGTCTGTCAAACGACAGGTGAGACAATTGACGGACAAAAATCGGTAAGCCCCGCCCCTCAAACGCAGATGAGCCAATGGCAGTCGAGTATCAGTTGCAGAGGGAGCGAAACTCGGACATCTGTAAGTTCCAGCGCCATAGAGAAACACTGGGAGATCCGAAGCTCGCATCAGTTTAATGGTGTTTATGCTACAAAAATGGAAAAACTATGTGCCTGGGGTACTCGTAACACTAATTCCAGTTATCCTGAGAGGATAGGCAATGCAATTTATTTTATTCCATTTTCTAAATCCAACCAAAACAGTGCAAAATGTCCCCTTCGTTTTTTCGGTTATTTAAGTGCATCATCCGGGTATTTAAAGTGCACTTTTTCTTTTTGGAATTTTCAGCGTGAACACACTACTCACACTATTTATACTACAAAACGTCATAGAATAGTGCATAAGTACGCAATTTGGGATGCATCTAGTGAGTCCATGCTAACGTACAAAACTTAATAGCGAACTGTTCTCACATCATGCACCGTGCAGTGAAAGTCAAAAACACATAAACGAAGGTCTATATTAG
>NW_015557186.1:238115-242590 GCF_001515605.1 Sinocyclocheilus anshuiensis | reverse complement strand
GTTTCTGTCCAGTCTGCTCGTTTTATCGCATTTAACCACAGCTGTCGTCGGTTTTTTGTCTGGCAGTGGCAGCAGATATGCGATCAAATTTCTAATTTGAGGCTGTATTACGTCGATTCTGGCACCCAACATCACAAGATGATATCTCCAGTTTCCCCTTTGTTTTGCTGCCTCCAGCTAGCGCTGTGACGTCGCTGACCCTAGTTACCTGTGGTTGGCCTGGCCGTGCGTCACTCAGAAAACAACAGGCCAATCAGAAGATAGGCTCATGAATATTAATTAGACAGGCCAAAATCGACCTGTTCTTAGCAGAGCTCCTGAGAGAGGAGCTGTAAAAATATATCGAGATTGTTTTTGGTACTTATACTGCAAATATATATTCTTAAGGACTTCAAAACCTAAAATAAAACTCCAGAAAGGTGTACAATATGGGACCTAAAGTTGCTTCTGGTTAGTAGAACGTCTAAAGTGGACGATCAAAATAAAGTGGAACCGAGGACTACAACATCATGGTCTAATTTTATTAAAATATTATATACACGCTTCTACACTATTAAAAAAATATTTTACGTTTGTAAATAAAACAAAGATTAAATTATCTTTCTATTTTCTAATGTTTTATTTATATTCTAATGTGTTACTTGCCATTTCTTTGTAATTATTTGTGCAATTTACCAGCAATTTCTGTTTTTCCTTCACTATGCACTCTAACACATCTGTACATTTTTTAATAAAATTAAAATATTAATTAATTAAAATGAAATTTAAAAATGTTGTTTTATAAAATGTAGAATTTTTGTAAAAACATATTAATATATAGACACAATTAATATTTTTACAGTTTTATATTTTATAATTCATATATTCACTGTTTAGTGTTTTTTAAATAAATAAATTAATGCTTTTATTCATCAAGGATGCATTAAATTGATCAAAAGTGTCAGTAAAGACATTTATAATGTTACAGAAGATTTCTATTTCGAATAAATGCTGTTCTTTTGAACTTTCTGTTCATCTGTGAATCCTGAAAAATAACATGTATCACAGTTTCCACAAAAATATTAATGTTTTCAACATTGATAATAATCAGAAATGTTTATTTTTCAGCATATTAGAATGATTTCTGAAGATCATGTGACACTGAAGACTGGAGTAATGATGCTGAAAATACAGCTTTGAAAATCTCAGAAATAAATTACAATTTAACAGATATTCACACAGAAAATAGCTGTTTTAAATTATAATAATATTTCACAATTTTTACTGTATTTCTGATCAAATAAATGCAGCCTCGGTGAGCATAAATCACTAGAAAGCGACACACGAGTAAGGAAGAGGTCAGAGATTTGAATGGCTCAAGCAGAACCCGTGTGTTTTTCTGCAGATGTGTGAGCTGCTGCACTATTTCTGCGACTGTGAGCTGAGGCATCGCGTCGAGGCCATCGTCTCGTTCTCCGACAGCTTCGTCTCTAAGCTGCAGGTCAATCAGAAGTTCCGCTATAACGAGCTGATGCTGGCGCTCAACATGTCGGCCGCCGTCACCGCCAAAAAGACCAGAGAGTTTCGCTCGCCGCCGCAGGAACAGGTGCTTCTCCTCCACTCAGATCAGTGTGATGTCACTTCCTGTTTAGATCAGTGTGATGTCACTTCCTGTTTCTCCAGCGGCTCATGCTCTGTCCGGTTGGATCTCTGTTTCAGATTAACATGCTGCTGAACTTCACCGTGGGCGAGGACTGTCCGTGTCCCGCAGACATTCAGGACGAGCTGTACGACTTCCACGGCGAGTTGCGGCTGCACTGCGGTGCGTAACGCATAAAACATGCTTCTGACTCCCGAGACAACCTGTGGCTTTCAAGAAAATTAGGAGTGTCTGTAGATTTCAAAAAGTTACTCAAATAAATATAATTAAAATGAATTAATTACCATGACTTTTACAGCCGTTCATGATTTACTGGAGAAGATTTTTTTTTTTTTTCAAATTTATACCTGATAAAATATTTTAGAGCATTGAATAAATAGAAGAAATTATATTTTAAAATTAATTAGTTATGAAAAATGCATATGGAGTTTTAATATTTTAGTTATTTTTATGGCTTTTCCAGTTGTTTTTTATTTACTGGAGAAGAATTTTGCTTTTTTTTTTAAATGCACAATTTATACCTGATAAAATATTTTAGACCTTGGAATAACTAGAAAAATGTGTATTCATTATAAAAATGCTCGTAGAGTTATAATATTTTATAAATTTCCAGTACTTTTGCAGCCGTTCATGATTTACTGGAGAAGATTTTTTTTTTTAGTCAATTTATACCTGATAAAATATTTTAGAGCATTGAATAAATAGAAGAAATTATATTTTAAAATTAATTATTTATAAAAAAAAATGCCTAGAGTTTTAATATTTTAGTTATTTTTATGGCTTTTCCAGTTGTTTTTTATTTACTGGAGAAGAAATTTTTTTTCTTTTTTTTTAAATGCACAATTTATACCTGATAAAATATTTTAGAGCATTGAATAACTAGAAAAAATTATGTTCATTAATAAAATGCCAATGGAGTTGTAATATTTTGTTAATTTACATTATTTTTTACAGTCGTTCGTGATTTACTGGAGATTTATGTATTTATTTTATTTATTTATTTTTTTTCAAATTTATACCTGATAAAATATTTTAGACCGTGGAATAACTAGAAAAATGTGTATTCCTTATAAAAATGCCCTGATTAATTTCCATGAACTTTCCAGTCATTCTTGATTTACTGAGTAAGAATATAATTTTTATTATTACTCAATTTATACCTGATAAAATATTTTAGAGCTTGTTACACAAATGCCTGTATGATTATAGCATTTTATGAATTTCCATGACATTTCCTGGTCTAGAAATCACACATTTAAAGTATATCCAGGTTTTCCAAGACTGTGATTCCTGTGGTCTGCAGTAGTTCTCAGGTTGTTTGAACACTTGTTTTGTCTTGTTTGAACGTGTTTTAAGTCTCTCTGAGGCCCTCTAGTGGAATCTGGACTCACTGACGGTGAATCTGAACCTCGCTGAACGAGCTCTGGATGAAGGTGCAGTGAGGCATTGTGGGTAACGTGCTGATGTTCTTATCTGTGTCCCTGCAGGGATTCCAGTGGAGGAGGATGAGGAGGATCAGGACTCGTCTATTAAAGCTCGTCTGCTCGCTCTCGTCTATAAGATCAAAGGTCAACCACAGAGATCTGAGCGCGAGCCCACAAAGAAAGAACAGAGCGCTCCCTGTAAGCTCAACTCCTTCAGTCCCGAATGTTACACTGTAAAAAATGACCGTGAATTTAACGGTAAAAGACTGTAAAAATGCTACAGTAAAAACCTGTTAAATGGTTAACGGTAAATTCCTCTACTATATACGGTGAAAAACTGTATTGGACATTATATGTAATTTTACGGTAGTGTACCGTTTTTGGATGTGAAAAAGACCGTATAATTTACAATGAATAACCGTAAATTGACATTCCCAGAATTCCCTGCGTTACATTTCAAATTTGATGTTTTTTTGTTGAAATAACTATGTTTCTTCTTAAAAAATGTTGCTACCGTATTTTTTACAGTAAAATTCCAGCAACCACAGCTGCCGGTTCTTTACCGTAAATTTTACGGATTTTTTTTTTTTATTTACAGTGTAGCTTAGGAGTCCGTTAGCAAGCTATGCCAAACATCCCCAGGATCATGTGTGCTTTCCGGTGGATTTTACCGTGAACGCAGACTTGTGTGGGATCACAGAGAAACGTGTTGTTTTACTGCGACTCCATCTGACTTTACTGACAGAAAAAAACAAAACCCGTCAACAGCAAGTCTCATATTCCACCCTAAAACAAAAGATGAAGGGAAATTATTTTGCATATACAAAATAAAGGCATTAGGCATTATGTTCATGACAATTAAACACCCCGCTGTCCAATTCTCATTATACTAATAGGAATTTGGGGATTAATTTTATTTTTAGGGTCAGATTCACTTTTTCACTATATTCACTATATTTCATTTCATTTTATTTTTTTTTAAGGTGAAATATTTAATTTAATTTAATTTAATTTAATTTTAATTTATTTTATTTTATTTTATTTTTATTTATTTTATTATTTTATTTTTATTTTAGTTAGGGTGAAATATAAGCTGGACATGTTTCTGTGTGAGATTTGACTTTATTTATTTATTTATTTGTATTATTAGTATTTTTTTTAGGGTGAAATATAAGCCGGACAAGTTTCTGTGTGAGATTTTATTTATTTATTTATTTTTTGGAGGGGGTGAAATATGAGTCGGACATGTTTCTGTCTGAGATTCACTTTTTATTTTATTTCATTTCATTTCTTTTCATTTTATTTGTAACATTTTATTTATTTATTTATTTATTTGGGCGAAATATGAGATATGTGTGTCTGTGAGGTTCACTATTATTATTTCATTTAATTTTATTTCATTTAATTTTGAA
>NW_015557186.1:233376-236595 GCF_001515605.1 Sinocyclocheilus anshuiensis | reverse complement strand
CCTGATTAAATATGATGTAAACGTGTTGTGAAACAAGAAGTGGCAGTCTGAATTTACTGGTTGAATGTATGGTTTTTAGTTAAAAAATATTAAAATATTAGATTTTTCTCACCCACAAATACCGTTTCGCTTCAGAAGATATTGATTCATCAGCTGGGGTCACATGGGTACCTCTGTGTTTGTTTTGCATAGTTTATGAATCATTAAGTTTGAGGGACACATCCACTTGCATTATATGGACTCACTGAGATGGATTTATTTAATTTAATTTTATTTTATTTCATTTCATTTCATTTCATTTTATTTGTAACATTTTATTTATTTATTTATTTATTTGGGCGAAATATGAGATATGTGTGTCTGTGAGGTTCACTATTATTATTTCATTTAATTTTATTTCATTTCATTTTGAAATATGAGCTTACTCAGACAGTTCAAGGGTTTAATGGAGAAAGCTGCTGCACGGTTGGTTTGCTGATTGCAGTGTTTTTCCCTGCACAGTGAACAATCACCACATCTTCACACACACACTCTCTCCTACACACACACACACACACACACAGGTTGAACTTGATTAGGTGAGCTGCTCCTGAGCTCAGCGTTTGTTCAGTGTGTGACATGTGTCTGGGGTCTCAGCGGGGTCGTTCATCAGCGCTGCCCTATAAACACGCATTTACTGCTGACAGACTCGTGACTCGTGACAGACTGATGAGCTGAGCGCATGATTTTCCCAGCAGCCCCTTTCCTTACAGGCCTGTGAGAGTCGCTCTAATGACGACACACACAGCACTTCCTCCAGCGTCCCTCCGCTCTCATTACACAGCACTCGCAGCACCCTGGTATTACCATGTTAGATTTCTGTAAAAAAAACTTTTTATTAGAGATAAATGAATATAGTAATTAAATGGCTTTTAATGGTGATGACCGATATTTATGCATTATTTAACATTCATGTATTTACATTTAATATTACATTTTTTATTTGAATTAATTAATTTTTTGAACCACCCCTTTAAATAAAAATATATATATATATATATATATATATAAAAAAACATTTTTTGGACTTTTGATTTTGAATATTACATTTTTTGCAAAAACATGGGTCCCTGAAATAATGCACCATGTTAAATTAATATGATTTTCCCAGGGTTTTTAATGATTGATTGATGGATGCAATTTTCAGATTCTAATTTTACTTAATTTTAATTAAATTGAATTGAATTTAATTGAATTTAAATCAAGGGAAGTTTAAAGATGAGAGCTGCTGATTTGAAGTCTATCTCAGGGTTATTATGAGAGAGAACGTCATCATATGAGCCTTTGATCATGCCGTTTTAATAAAGCCTGAAGGCTTTGACTCTATAATAAATTCAGTTGAGATATTCTATTTATAGCGGCTGCTTCTCATCTCATTGCATAAGAGATTGAAAACCAGCTCAACCTGAAATCTGCATTAGCAGGTTCATTTAGAAATAAAACTCTGGTGACCTTTCCGGTCTCGGTGTGAAAGTGTCGGTGAAATGCTCTCATATGGCAAATTCATCTTTATATCAATAATGGCTGTTTCCAAACAGGTTTGATTTCACCAGTTTCACTTTAAACTAGGCTAATTAAGTGCATGATGTGCAATTGGAAATTAATCACACATCAATTAGGCTGAGAAATGACCCCCAAAAGAGCATTTAAAGTCATTAATGTGTTCAGTGAGAAAAGCATTGAATAAACATCACAAAAAAGTAGATTTAGAAGATTTCGTATAGAATAAATAATGATAATAAATGATAATTGATGTTTTTTTTTAATGAATATTGGAATATGACATGATTAAGAAAAATGAAATGATACTCTAAATATGAAACTAAAACCAGCAAGTCACCGTCTTATTGAGTGAGTCGTTGAATTATTCACTCAACCGATTTGTAAACTATATGTGACCCTGGACCACAAAACCAGTTCATGCTGTTAAATCGACCATTATGCATAATCTGAAAGCTGAATAAATAAGCTTTCCATTGATGTATGGTTTGTTAGGATAGGACAATATTTGGCTGAGATACAACTATTTGAAAATCTGGAATCTGAGGGTGCAAAAAAATCTAAATATTGAGAAAATCATCTTTAAAGTTTTCCAAATGAAGTTCTTAGCAATGCATATTACTAATCAAAAATTAAGTTTTGATATATTTACGGTAGGAAATTTACAAAATATCTTCATGGAACATGATCTTTACTTAATATCCTAATGATTTTTGGCATAAAAGAAAAATATATAAATTTGCCCCATACAATGTATTGTTGGCTATTGCTGCAAATATCCCCCAGCGACTCAAGACTGCTTTTGTGCTGCAGGGACACAATATAAGAGGGTGTTTTTGCACTCGTATCTATGGATGGGATGCTGCGTTGCACATGCATTTAACTGCACTAGATTAACACTTTAATTCTTCTCCTGTGTGTGTGTGTGTGTCTGTCTGTCTGTCTGTCTGTCTGTCTGTCTGTCTGTCTGTCTGTCTGTCTGTCTGTGTGTGTGTGTGTGTGTGTGAAGCGAATCTGAAGGAGCTGATCTCTCAGACGATGGTGAGCTGGGCTCAGGAGACGCACATCCAGGACCCGGAGCTGGTGCGGCTGATGTTCAGTCTGCTGAGACGGCAGTACGACAGCATCGGAGAGCTGCTCCGAGCCACGAGGAAGACCTACACCATCAGCGCCGTCTCCGTCCATGACACCATCCACCTGCTGGCGTCTCTGGGCCAGATCCGCTCGCTACTCAGCGTCCGCATGGGGAAGGAGGAGGAGCAGCTGATGATCCACGGCCTCGGGTGAGGACGAGCCCAACACACAGAACATAACACTCCAGAGCCACAAAACAACAACACTGCAAAAAAGAGTGGCTTTGTCTTGCTTTCAAGGAATTCTTAAAATGAGAGGAATTTACTTAAGAAGCAGAAGTGCGTTACATGTTAGAATTTGTTTTTATGTATCATATCTTGAATGTATCAAATGTTTGGAATGATTGATTCTTTTTTTTTTTTTTTTTTTTTTTTTTTTTTTAAAAAAAAAAAAAAAAAAAAAACTCTAGCTTTCTATTCTACTTGTTTTTCTTTGTTTGTGTATATATATATATATATATATATATATACACACACACACCTTGCTACGTGTACTGCGTTAGGCTAACCGAGACTTGTCATTTGCACTTATATATTGTTGCTCATT
>NW_015557186.1:232179-233002 GCF_001515605.1 Sinocyclocheilus anshuiensis | reverse complement strand
GCTCAGCAAAGCTGCAAAAATACAGGAAAAACAGTGAAATATTATTATAATTTAAAATAGCTGTTTTCTATGTGAATATCTGTTCAAATGTAATTTAAATTAAAAAAAAGAAAGAAATGTAATTTATTATACGCTACCATTCAAACGTTTGGAGTAAGTACAATTAAAAAAATTAATACAATTAATACTTAATCATTATGATAATTAATCAGGATGCATTCCGTTAAATGATGCTGAAAATACAGCTGCGCATCACAGAAATACATTACAGTTTAACAGAGATTCACATAGAAAACAGATATTTAAAATTATAATAATATTTCACATTTTTACTTTTTTTTTGATCAAATAAATGCAGTCTTGGTGAGCAGAAGAGACTTCTTTCAGAAACATTCAGCTTGATTCAGGAGCAGCTCCAGTTGAATGTGTTTAACAGCGTGAGTCTGATGTGTGTGTGTGTGTGTGTGTGTGTGTGTGTGTGTGTGTGTGTGTGTGTGTGTGTCTCAGGGACATCATGAATAATAAGGTCTTCTACCAGCATCCTAACCTGATGCGTGTTCTGGGGATGCACGAGACCGTGATGGAGGTGATGGTGAACGTCTTGGGAGGAGGAAAGTCTCAGGTGTGTGTTTGGCTCGAACCTCAGCAGCTTCTCAAGCTCCAAGAACAAAACACACACAGCTTTCACAGCCATCAATATCACCACATCATTTCTACTCTGTTTGTGACAGTTTCAGTTATTATTTTTATTATTAGAATCTGTGAATGTTGATATGTTAAAAGGTTAACCATGATTCACTTTGTGATTCCAAAAGATTCAAGA
>NW_015557186.1:231229-231822 GCF_001515605.1 Sinocyclocheilus anshuiensis | reverse complement strand
GTGATTTCAGTTTGCATCTTGTTTTTTTGAAGGTTTTGAATTAAGTTCGATTTATTTTAAAATATAATTGAATAATTTTATATTTCTATTGGTTGAGAGCCACGGCTCTAAAGTGATTCATTAGACTGATTCAGAATAACTAGTGAGTCTTTTTGACTGATTCATTCAAAGAAGCAGTTCATTAGAGTCATTCATGTGCCAGATAACAAAAATTTAAAAATAAAAATAAAAATGACAACAAAATTACTAAAACTTTAAAATTTAAATAAAAAAAATATATATATATAAAGATAAATACTGATTCAAAATATGAATAAACCTATAAAAGTATCTCAATATATATATATATATATATATAAATAAATATGTATATACCAGCTGTTTTAAATAGTAAAAATATTTCACAATATTACTGTTTTTTCTGTATTTCTGGTCAAATAAATGCAGCCTTGATGAACAGATGAGTTCCATATTTAGATACTGTACAGTGCATTGTTACTCTGATGCAAACACAGCCTGTGTAACGCGTGATTGCAGTAACACACTGATGACGTGTTCTGGAGTGCTTCAATAAGCACGTGAGTGTGTGTGTG
>NW_015557186.1:230760-231205 GCF_001515605.1 Sinocyclocheilus anshuiensis | reverse complement strand
GGGCGAGTGTGTGTGTGTGTGTGTGTGTGTGATTGATGAGTCTTTGCTGTCCAGTATTGATCCAAACACACACATGCAGCAGCAGATCAATGGCACAGGCTCACATGAAGACGTGTGGATCCTGATTCTGTTTCCTTCTGTAACAGGAAATCGCCTTCCCTAAGATGGTGGCGAGCTGCTGCCGCTTCCTGTGCTACTTCTGTCGCATCAGCCGTCAGAACCAGAAGGCCATGTTTGATCACCTGAGCTACCTGCTGGAGAACAGCAGCGTGGGATTGGGTGAGTGATACACGGCACATAAAGCAGAGGAAACAGGTGAAAACCCACAGAGGAGCTGAAGTCATCGAGAACTGAGATGATGTGCTGCCCTCTGCTGGTGTGTGTGTGTGTGTGTGTGTGTGTGTGTGTGTGTGTGTGTGTGTGTGTGTGTGTGTGTGAGATGCAG
>NW_015557186.1:211090-230674 GCF_001515605.1 Sinocyclocheilus anshuiensis | reverse complement strand
TGTGTGAGAGAGAGAGAGAGTGTGTGTGTGTGTGTGAGAGAGAGTGTGTGTGTGTGTGTGTATGTGTTTCTCCTTTCTTACATTATGGTTTAGTCCAGCGATTCACAAACGTTTTCATCAGCTGAACCCGATCAAGTGAAAATAAGTCCCCATGAGATTAGTTAATATTTCGATAATTTAACAGCACATTCACACTCTCACGGTTCTCTGATGTTAGTTGATGGTGACACGCAGGTAAACAAATCAAATATAAAAATTTTTTTTGATTGTTTTTACTTACAATTATTTTATTTAATGGACATTTTTATGATTTAATTCATTATTAATAAATGTTTTATTTTGATTGTTTTTATTTTAAAATTGCTTATTTTAATTTGACATTTTTGTAATTTAATTAATTATTGGTAAGTGCTTTTTTATTATTTATTTTAATTTGACATTTTTATGATTTATTAAGTGTTTTATTTTAAGTGTTTTTATTTTAAAATTATTCATTTTAATTAAAAAAAATTTGTCAATTAATCATTTATTGGTGTTTTATTTTGATTATATTATTATTTTAATAAAATTTTATTTTATTATGATTAAAAAAATATTGATAAATGTTTTTAGATTTTTTTATTTTACAAATATTTATTTTAATGTGACATTTTTATGATTTAATTCATTATTATTTTAATTCATTATTTATTTTGATTATTTATTTTTATTTAAAATTATTAATTTTAATATGACATTTATGATTTAATTAGAAAGTGTTTTATTTTAATTCTTTTTATTTAATTTTTTTTATTTAAATTTTTAAATGTTATTGTTTAATTATTAGTAAGAGTTTTATTCAGATTGTTTTTATTTATTTTTTAATTTTAAATTTTTATGGTTTAATTATAAGTAGGTCTTTTATTTTGATTGTTTTATTTAATTTTTTTTTATTTTAAATTTTAAATTTTTATGGTTTAATTATTAGTAGGTGTTTTATTTTTATTGTTTATTTTAACATTTTTATGATTTAATTCATTATCGGTAAGTTTTAATTTTCATTGTTTTTAATTTAAAGTTATTTATTTGAATTTGGTATTTTTACGAATGAAAGATCAGCTGTTCATGTATAGTCATGTGTATTTATGAACCCCTGCTGTAATGCAGCATCTCCGTCCATGAGAGGATCCACTCCTTTAGATGTGGCGGCTTCATCGGTGATGGACAACAACGGTCTGGCGCTGGCGCTCGAGGAGCCCGACCTGGACAAGGTGTGTGTTTACAGCATAAGATGGGTTTCCTTTCACATTTGGTCCCGTTTGGTTGCATCATGAAGTTGCAGTGTTGATCTGTTTGTATAACCGATGATGCACTCATGCGTCAGTGTGTCTGTGGTGTGTATGTGTGCAGGTCGTGACGTATCTGGCCGGCTGCGGTCTGCAGAGCTGTCCGATGCTCCTGGCCAAGGGATATCCAGACATCGGCTGGAACCCTATCGAGGGTGAGCGTTACCTGTCCTTCCTGCGATTCGCCGTGTTTGTCAATGGTAAATAAACACACACACACACACACAGGTTTGTTTTTGTGAATTGTGGGGACATTCCATAGGCGTAATGGTTTTTATACAGTACAAACTGTATGTGCTATTGCCCTACACCAACCCTACCCTTTAAAGGAAACTTTGTGCATTTTTACTTTCTCAAAAAAACTCTGTATGATTTATAAGGGACATGGGGTAATGTCCCCAACGCGTGCGCACACACACACACACACACACACACACTGTCACAACACAGGCCGGAGACAAGAGGTAAGTGAACATGCAGGTAAGTTTATTGAGAGTTATTGATGGTTGAGTTGTGGCTGAGAACAGGTGAGCAGAAACACTATAGACAGTTCTTGGGTTCTTAGCTGAGATTGCTGATGCTGGGTTTTTAGCAGGTTTGCCTGGTGATGGCTGGAACAGAGGAGGACAGGATCGAAGGGACGCTGGAGTATCTGGAGGTAAGCACATGCAGGTAAGTAGGGAGAGTCAGGCTAGTTCAGGTATGTGAACGGTAGACCGGACGATGAATGTCTGAGTGGAGTGTGCTTATGAAGCAGTGCTGATTGCAGGCTGCAGGTGCGGGTGATTAGTAATCGGGTAATTGTGATCTGGTGAGAGTCGTGACTTGAGACTGTGGTGACTGTGACTGTGTGGAATTCCTGACATTACCCCCTCCTCCAGGGGCGGCTACTGGCGGCGACGGCCTCTGGGTGCGGGACGATCAGGATGGAGACAGTGAAACTCAGTCAATAGAGTGGGATCGTGTACGTCGTCCCGGGCCACCCAGGATCTCTCGTCAGGTCCGTATCCCTCCCAATCAATGCGATATTCGAGCCGGCCACCCCGTTGCCGCAAATCCAGAATGTCCCGTACCTGGTAGACAGATGGTTGGTCTAGGATTTCTGGAGGAGGAGGTGTCTCCGGCTCGGTGGGTCCTGGTGCAGATGGAGAGAATGGTTTTAAGAGTGAAACATGGAAGGCAGGGTGAATGCGGTACCTGGGGGGGAAGTTGTAGCTGATAGGTGACCTCGTTGAGCTGCATCTGTATGGGGAACGGACCAATGTAGCGGGGACTCAGCTTTTGGCATGGCTGGCGGAGGCGCAGATCCCGGGTAGACAGCCACATCTTCTTCCCTGGCTGGTATGATGGGGTATCGGAGCGTCGGGCATCTGCAAAGGTCTTGTGCCTCTGCACAGCGTGCTGAAGGTGGATGTGAGCTGAGTCCCACACTCTCTCGCTTGCTTGGAACCAGTGGTCTACAGCTGGAACCTCATTGGAAGGGAGTCAGTCCAGTGGTGTCCAGGCGAAGAGAGTTCTGGGCGTACTCGGCCCAGGGGAGGAAGCGGCTCCAGCTGTGCTGGTCGTCATGGCAGTATGACCGGAGGTAACGTCCGAGCTCCTGGATCTCATGCTCAGTCTGGCCTTTTGTCTGAGGATGGTAGCCGGAGGACATGTTCACCGTGACTCCCATAAGCTGAAAGAAGGCCTTCCACACATGGGAGATCAATTGGGGGGTCCCGGTCCGAGACGACCTCCACCGGGAGACCATAGTTCCTGAAGACATGGTTAAACAGGCATTCGGCAGTTTCTAAGGCCGTGGGGAGTCCCTTGAAGGGAATGAACTTGCACGCCTTTGAGAAGCGATCTACTGCAACCAAGACACAGGTGTTGCCGTCAGAGTTGGGGAGATCTGTCACAAAGTCAATTCCAAGATGGGACCAGGGCCGATGAGGGATGGGCAGTGGCACGAGCTTGCCTACCGGGAGGTGACGGGGCGTCTTCGACATTGCACAGACTGAGCAGCTGCGGATGTACCCGATGACATCCCGGGTCATACTGGGCCACCAGTAGTGAGCTTGGAGGAGCAAGAGGGTCCATCTGCTGCCTGGGTGTCCAGAGCCCGGAAGATTGTGCACTGAGCCCAGAAGGAGTTGACGTTGAGACGTGGGAACATAGATCTTCCCTTCTGGGCTTCCCAGCGGAGCCGGTTCATGGAGAGTAGTGACACTGATGTTCTCGGAGTTGTCCCATTGGATGGGACTAACAATGAGGGCTGGAGGGATGATGGGTTCTGGTTCTGAGGGTGATTCCGGAGAGTATAAGCATGATAAGGCATCCGCTTTACAATTGTGGTTTCCGGGACGATAGGTGATGGTGAAATTGAAACGTGTGAAGGATAATGCCCAGCGGGCTTGACGGGTTAAAGGGGTCATTTGATGCTACTTTAAAGATCATTATTTTGTGTATTTGGTGTAGCAGAATATGTTGACATGCTTTAATGTTCAAAAAACACATTATTTTTCAAATACTGTACATTATTGTAGGTCCTCTATGCCCCGACTCTTTCAAACATGTCGTTTTCAACAAAGCCCCCTCCTTTGACAAGCGCAGTCTGCTATGCACCAAGAGCTTGTAACACTCCAAAGAGAAAGGAAAACTTGAAATCGCATCATATGACCCCTTTAAGTCTCTTAGCATCCCTCAGGTATTGGAGGTTTTTGTGGTCCGTGATTACCATGAATGGATGCTGTGCTCCCTCCAGCCAGTGTCGCCACTCCTCGAGAGCTAGCTTGATGGCCAATAGCTCTCGGTTACCGATGTCGTGGTTTACCTCCGCTGGGGACAGTTTTTTGGAGTAATACGCGCAAGGGTGGAGGCTAGGAGGCTCACCAGACTGCTGGGAAAACACGGCCCCAACTCCGGTGGTGGAAGCGTCTACCTCCACCACAAAGGGTGGTTGCGGGTCTAGATGGCGAAGGATGGGGGCCGTGCTGAATGCTTCTTTGAGTCTTTCAAAAGCTTTGTGGGTGCTGGAGGTCCAGGACAGGGACTTGGGCTTTCCACGTAGGAGTGAGGTGAGCGGAGCAGTGAGCATACTGTAGTTCTTAATGAATTGGCGGTAGAAGTTGGCAAATCCCAGGAAACGTTGCAGGTCTTTAACCGTCTGAGGGATGGGCCATTCCCGTATGGCCTTAACTTTCCCCTGGTCCATCTGGATGTCATCTTGGCCGATGATGTACCCGAGGAACTGCACCGTGGAGCAATGGAACTCACATTTCTCCAGCTTAAGGTAGAGGTGGTGTTGTCGGAGCCGTTGAAGGACCTGCTTAACATGGTGGCGATGTTCGGCCAGGTTCCGGGAGTAGATGAGGATGTCGTCGATGTACACTATGACAAAGCGATGGAGGATCTCCCGGAACACCTCTTTCATAGAGCCCTGGAAGATCGACGGTGAGTTGGACAGGCCATACGGCATCACCTTGTATTCATAGTGGCCTGATGGTGTGATAAATGCCGTCTTCCACTCGTCGCCCTCCCGGATGTGAACGAGGTTATACGCGCTCCGCAGGTCCAACTTGGTGAATATGTGAGCTCCACGGAGTTCCTCCAGGGCGGCTGGGACCAGGGGAAGGGGATATGGGAGCTTCACTGTCTGGGAATTCAAAGCACGATAGTCAATACAAGGCCTCAAGCCCCCGTCCTTCTTGCCCACGAAGAAGAAGCTGGAGGCAGCTGGTGAGGTGGAGGGTTGGATGAATCCTTGACGAAGAGCCTCCAAAACATAATCCTCCATAACCTTGCGCTCCGGGATGGACAGAGGGTATACCTTGGGTATCTTGGCCCCAGGCAGCAGATCGATCGCACAGTCCCATGGCCTGTGAGGTGATAGGCGGGTGGCTGCCTGCTTGCTGAAGACATCCTGGAATGCCTCATAGTCAGATGGGATGGTGTGCACTTCGGAAGTCTCGGGGCTCTCCACGAGGGTGGATGCATTTTGGGATGGAATTGGGGTAGAACGTGACTTAGGTACTGCAGTGAGACAATTTTGTTGGCAGAACTCGCTCCAGCGAGTGATCTCACATGGTTCCCATCTGACATATGGTGAGTGGAGGGTGAGCCAGGGGCGTCCCAGGATGATGTCTACGGTGGGTCCCTCCAGTACTAGAAACATGACTGTCTCGTCGTGCAGACAACCAATGCGTAACCTCAAGGGGTGAGCTTTATATTTCACCTTTCCACGCCCCAGCGGTTTTCCCTGGATGGTTTCGACTCGGAGCTCCCGGGCATAGCACTTAAGGGGTAGGTGGAGTCTGCTTAGGAGGTCTTGCGATATGAAATTGCCCGAAGAGCCCGAGTCGATGAGGGCAGAGACTGCAACAGAATGATCTGGGGTGAGTAGTTGTACTGGTATGAGAGATAACGTGGCAATTTCTGGCTCTAATTGAAGGGTACTCATCGCAGGGCATGGGGGTCTGATGGGACAGTTCTGGATAAAGTGATCAGCCGCAGTACAGTAGAGGCAGAGTCCGGCCGTGATGCGGCGTGTGCGTTCCATTCGAGTGAGACTAGTAGAGTCCAATTGCATGGGTTCTGGAAATGCAAAAGTGTAGTCACTGGTGGTGGAGGCGCCCTGTCGCAGCCGCAGCAGTTGATCCGACACCGACAACGCTCCGGTAGCGGAACTAAACACCTCCTTGAAATGGTTAGTGAAAGCATCAAACGAGTTGATTATGGTACTATTGGTGTCCCATATAGCTTGGGCCCACAACAAAGCCTTGCCGGTAAGCAGAGAAATGAGAAAGGCTACCTTGGAGCATTCGGTGGAGAATTTTTGCAGTTGCATCCCGATGAAGAAAGCCACTTGTAGCAGGAAGCCGCCACACTCAGCCGCGTCACCCGCGAAGCAAGCAGGCAAGGCCATGGGACTCACAGAGGCAGCGGGCGAAGCGGTGACGGGTGTGAGTGAAGTCCGGAGGGCAGTGACTAGCTCCTTCAGGACATCAACGGGTGCTGGGTGCCGGGAATCCATGGAGGTAAATGTTGTTGGTCTGGTCTTCTGTCACAACACAGGCCGGAGACAAGAGGTAAGTGAACACACAGGTAAGTTTATTGACAGTTGTTGATGGTTAAGTTGTGGCTGAGAACAGGTGAGCAGAAACACTATAGACAGTTCTTGGGTTCTTAGCTGAGATCGCTGATGCTGGGTCTTTAGCAGGCTTGTCTGGTGATGACTGGAACAGAGGAGGACAGGATCGAAGGAACGCTGGAGTATCTGGAGGTAAGCACATGCAGGTAAGTAGGGAGAGTCAGGCTAGTTCAGGTATGTGAACGGTAGACCGGACGATGAGTGTCTGAGTGGAGTGTGCTTATGAAGCAGTGCTGATTGCAGGCTGCAGGTGCGGGTGATTAGTAATCGGGTGATTGTGATCTGGTGAGAGTCGTGACTTGTGACTGTGGTGACTGTGGCTGCGTTCCACTCCACTTTTAGACACGCACTTGCGAACTTCCCTAAGTCAAGTCAAGTCAAGTCAAGTCTGCTTTATTGTCAATTCTTCCACATGTACAGCACATACACACAGAGAATTGAAATTGCGTTACTCTCAGACCCTTGGTGCATACAGATAACACTAACAGTAGAACATAAATACAGATATACAGATTAAATATAAAATACAACTATACAAATATACAAATAAGGTAAAATGTAAAAAAAAAATATATATATAAAGCAGCACACGGCAGATAGAGTGCAAACCAGTGAAGTAAACAACAGTGCAACAGTGCACTTCCCCTCGGGGGAATCCCTGCTGCCATTTTGAAGTGCATTCCACTTCGTGAAGTGGATGAGGGGAGTTTATATGGACAGACCCTCGACCCCTCGATTTTGACCGAGGGAGCGAGTCTGCTTCATATGCACACTTCAGGCCGCTCCATGGACCACAATGCAACACGATTGTGACGTCATCGCAGATCACCCCAAACAACTCTATAATATATAAATGATTTTTTTAACATTTATAACAGCCCAAACATACCTATATACATATAGAATGCTGCACCAAACAAATTCATAAGGGAAAAAATGTAAACAATAAACCAACTCCATAGCTGATTCTAAGTGATCAAGGGCTTAGGACGTTCCAGTTCAGCCCATTCCAAGGGTTCCGCCAGAAGTGGGCACTCATGCAAAGTAATCAATGACGTACATCCAAGTAAACGAGACGGAGGGAAGTTTGCGAGTGAAGGGCATAAAACAACGGACTGGAACGCAGCCTGTGACTGTGTAGAATCCCTGACACACACACTGTTCATTTGGAGTTTATTGAGTGATTAGGATAATGAGAGAGTGTTTTATTTTAATTATTTGTGTTTATTTTAAAATGTATTTATTTTGTCATTAGATATTGTTATTTTTATTATTTAATTATTTGTGTTCATTAATAGTTGTTATTGTTTTAAAATTTATTTATTTTAATTTAACATTTTTATGATGCAGTTAATTATTAGTGTTTTATTTTGATTGTTTTTATTTCAAAATTATTTAATTTGACATTTTTGTGATTTGTAATTTGTGTTTTTTTATAGTTTGCTTTTGTTTTAAAACTATTTATTTTAATTTGTCATTTATTATTTAATTATTAGTAAGTGTTTTATGTTGTTTTCATTTAAATATTTAATTTGACTTTATTAGTATTTTTTGTGAGTTTTTATTTTAAAATGTATTAATTTTAGTTTAACATTTTTATGATTTAATTATTAGTATGTGTTTTATTTGAATTGTTTTTATTATAACATTTCTTAATTTTAATTGTACATTTTTATGATTTAATTAATTACTACTGTGTTTTATTTCAAATTGGTTTTTATTGTAAAATTGTTTTAATTTGAAGATATGTGTTAATTATTATTAATATTTATTGAGTGGCTTTAATTGATTTAATTTCCCATGTCGTGCTGATTTTGTTGTACTGAACACACGGGGTAGAAACGGTTCATGCAGATTTTTTATGCGATACTCCAGTGTAATTCTGAGTGCTGGATGTTTGTCGTTTTAGGTGAGAGCGTGGAGGAGAACTCTAGTGTGGTGGTGAAGCTCCTGATTCGTCGGCCCGAGTGTTTCGGTCCTGCTCTGCGAGGAGAAGGAGGAAACGGACTGCTGGCGGCAATGAAGGAGGCCATCAAGATCTCAGAGAACCCCAGCCTGGATCTGCCCAGCACTGGACCGGCTTACGCTTCAGACGTGTAAGACACACACACACACACACACTCACTCTCACACACTCTCTCACACACACACAAACACACACACACACATACTCGCACACACTCACACACACGCACTCACACACACGCACTCACACACGCACCATGGGGTAATGTCCTGAGACGTCACCTTCTCCTTGTAATACCTATGTCATACCTTTGTCATTATACAAATTTATGTCCTCATTTGTCACAAAAACGCGCACACTCTCACACACACACACTCACACACACTCGTGATGATGATGCTGATCTTCATCTGTCTCTGCTGCAGCTCCACTGAGGGCGAGCAGGAAGAGGAAGTGGTTCACATGGGAAACGCCATCCTGTCCTTCTACTCGGCTCTGATCGATCTGCTGGGCCGCTGCGCTCCCGAGATGCACGTGAGTCTGTGTGGATCATCTCTTTCAGAACGTTTGATCGATTCTAGATTTATATTTTAACTTTTAACTGCTCAATTTAAAAACTTAACTAGAGTAACATGAACATTCTCTTAAATATTGTGCTTGACGGACGTGTTTGACCTTTGCGCTCGAGTCTTGCATCTTTTGCAGCGTCTCGTGCTTGAAACAGCGTCTAAAAACGTAGTACTCAAGTTTAACTCATGTTCATTCATTTTTAGTGTTTTATTTTGATTGCTTTTATTTTAAAAGTATTTATTAATTTTTGTTTGACATTTTTATGGATATTTATTTTTAGTGTTTTATTTTGATTGCTTTTATTTTTAAATTATTAATTTTTGTTTTACATTTTTATGGATATTTATTTTTAGTATGTTATTTTTGTGATTATAAATTGTTAGTTTTCATTTTACATTTATTTTTATTTACTTATGTTTTCTATTTTATTTTAAAATAATTAATTTGACATTTTTATAATTTAATTTTGAATTTTTTTTTTATTTTAAGTGTTTTGTTTTGTTTTGATTGATTTATTTATATGTATTTTAATTTTATTTTGGTAAGTGTTTTATTTTTATTATTTTTATTTTAAAATATATTATTTTAATTTGATATTTTTATCATTTAATTTTAATAAGTGTTTTTTTTATTTATTTCATGTTACATTTTATGATTTAATTGCATTTTATGATAACAAGTGTTTTGTTTTGATTATTTGAATTATTTATATTTTAATTTAATTGTAATTTCATTTTGGTGTTTTTATTTTTAGATTTATTATTTTAATTTGACATTTTTTACATTTATTTAATTTCTATTATTATTATTTTATTTTCATTTTTGAATTTAAATAATTATTTGTTTATTTTATTTTACTTTTTTAAAGATTACTTGCTAAATATATTTGCAGAAAAGATGTATGAAATATGAAGGCAAATATTGCACAAGCTTGTCTTAAACATATCCTTTATGTTCAGAAATAATATAAAATAAGAAAAAATGCATAATATTTCTTACCCAAAATGTAGACATTCAGTTTTAGAGGTCAAGACGACTCAAACTCTTCCTGACTGTCAGTAAAACAGCAGTAATAGATGATTATTAACAGTGAATGAAAACAGCAACATGCAAACATCAAATATCAGACATACAGTAGCAGTTTTCCATTGTTTTTCTGTGTTGGTGTATTATCAATGCGTCTGTGGTGTATTATCAAAACTGTGATTCCATGATTTTTTTAAATAAAACAAAACATTACATTCAATTTAATCTCAGAAAATGATAAAAATCACGCAGCCGTGCATGGATGTTGATTGATCGTGATGTGAGCTGATACTCTGATTGATTGATCTGGTCTCTCAGCTGATCAATAAGGGTAAAGGTGAAGCTCTGAGGATTCGTGCCATCCTTCGCTCTCTCGTTCCCACGGAGGATCTGGTCGGCATCATCAGCATCCCTCTCAAGATGCCTGTCGTCAATAAAGGTGCCAAACACTCTCCTAATTCTCACATTTTTAAAAGCTTCATCATAATTCATCCTTCTGCAAGTTCTGCTGTATATTCCGCAGCATGATGATGTTTCACTTTAAAGTGAAAAAACACAAAGGGATTGAAATGTTTTATCTAAGTAATTACATGATGCATGCAGTTTAATCAATCTAATTAATAGCAAATTAATGGCACATCAGTTTGTGCTAAGAAATGATGTGTGTGTGTGTGTGTGTGTGTGTGTGTCTGTCAGACGGCAGCGTGTTTGAGCCTGACATGTCGGCCACTTTCTGCCCGGACCACAAGGCCCCGATGGTGCTGTTCCTGGAGCGCGTGTACGGCATCGAGGACCAGAGCTTCCTGCTGCATCTGTTAGAGGTGGGCTTCCTGCCGGACCTGAGAGCCGCCGCCTCACTGGACACGGTCAGTGCTTTGAGAGGGGACCTGGGTACCCTAACAACTGCCCTAGCAACCACCCCAAGTACCCTAGCAACCACATAGCAACACCCTAGCAACCACCCCGAGTACCCTAGCAACCGCATATCAGCACCCTAGCAACCACCCTTGGTACCCTAGCAACCGCCTTAGCAACCACCCCAAGTACCCTAGCAACTGCATAGCAACACCCTAGCAACCACACTGAGAACCCTATATCTATCTATCTGTCTGTCTGTCTGTCTGTCTGTCTATCTATCACATAGCAACCTCCCAGAACACCATAGCAACAACCTAGCAACCACCCCAAGTACCCTAGCAACTGCATAGCAACACCTTAGCAACCAACCCGAGTACCCTAGCAACCGCCGTAGCAGCACCCTAGCAATCGCCCTGAGTACCCTAGCAACCGCATAGCAGCACCCTAGCAGCCACCCCGGGTATCCTAACAACCGCCCTAGCAACCACCTCAAGTACCCTAGCAACTGCCCTAGCAACCACCCCAAGTACCCTAGCAACCACATAGCAACACCCTAGCAATCGCCCTGAGTACCCTAGCAACCGCATAGCAACACCCTAGAAACCACCCTGAGACCCCTAGCATCTATCTATCTATCTATCTATCTATCTATCTATCTACCTACCTACCTATCTATCTACCTACCTACCTACCTACCTACCTATCATCTTGTAATTTCTATCTATCAATCTCTAATATCTTTATTCAAACTTCAGACTTCATCTGAACACCTTCAAACCACAAGCTTTTAAACCACTTCAAATAGGCTTTCTCAAGCCAACTTCAAAGTTTGTTCACAAACTTTACTTGTCTAGTTTAATGTAAAAGTGAAGTAAATCAGTGTTGCTGTGCAGTGAATAGCAAATCAAATTCTGCGGTTTAAATCTGGATGTCTTCTGTTGCTCTGCATGTTTACAGTGTTTTCAGCGTCAGATCGCCTTGTAAATATGTGCAGTTTAACGTGCATTTTAGGAACGCAAGTTCAGTTTATTTACACATTCGCTCAATTTCCAACATTTCTGTGGATAGAAGTTTACGGCATTTCACCAGTATTCCAGTATTCAGATTTTGAAGAATTTAAAAAACATAAAAATTTGTATTGTAACTTGCAGTGTGAAATAGTAATTATTATTAAATTACGTAATTATAATTATTAATTTACAACAGTAGTATATTTATATCTCCATTTTTATAATTAGTTAAAATAATAATAAGCACTGTATACGTGCATCTTTCTATATACATAATATTAAAATAAAAACAAAATCAAACTGAAAAATCTAAATAAAACTCTTACAAAAAAAAAAGTCATGTGACCATTAACCAATATGTTGTTAAATTATTGAAATATTAATTTGAAATATCTGGCAGACTTTTCATATATTTAACATGCATTTTGGGAACAGGTTTGCACAATTTCCAACATTTATGTAGATGCGAGTTTACAGCATTTAACCAGTATTACACCCGAATATAAACTTGAATATTATGAATTATTGAAAACATAAATATTAGTATTGTAACTTGCAGTATAAAATAAAATAATTTAGGCCTATAATTATCAAGCATTCATTTTTTATTTTACAAGACAATTGTGATTTACAACAGTAATATATTTATATCTTGTTTCAAAGCAGCTTCACAGAAATAAACAGGAAAATAACTGTTTATGTTGTAAAATTAATCAATTATGAAACTATGAGTTCAGTTTCTGCTGTAAAGCAGCTCTACAGAAGACAGAGTCATTATTCAGATCAATTCAGTTCAAGTTTTTGTTTTGGTTTGTTTTGCTTGCTTTGGTTTGTTTTGTTTTATTTTGTTTCGTTGTTTTGGTTTGTTTTTTTATGTTTTTTTATGTTTTGTTTGGTTGTTTTTATTTTGGTTTGGTTTGTTTTATTTTATTTTGTTCGTTTTGTGTTGTTTTATTGTTTTGGCTTGTTTTGACTTATTTTTTGTTTTGTTTAGACTGTAAACTCTTTTTTAAGTCGCTTTGGATGAAAGTATCTTCTGCAGCTTTACCCTTATTGATGCATGGTTTTAACTGCTAAATCAAAGGATTCAACGTTAAAGACGAAGAAAGTCAGTGTTTGTGTGGTTAGTGAATTTGATTCTCTACACCGCTGTGAACTGACTAAAAATCACTTAAAACTCAAAACACAGCGACACTTCAGATGTGATAACGAAAACCACCTGCAGCGTTTCAGATGAGTCATTTTCGAGTCCTTTTGATTCATATGAATCATCTCTGAGGTGTTGTGTTTGTTCCCAGGAGGCTTTGCGCACCACAGAAACGGCTCTGGCTATGAACAGGTACATCGGTTCGGCGGTGCTGCCTCTGCTGACCCGCTGCGCTCCTCATTTCTCCGGCACAGAGCATCACGCCGCGCTCATCGACTCCACGCTCTACACCGTCTACCGCCTGTCCAAGGGCTGTTCGCTCACCAAAGCCCAGCGCGACGCCATCGAGGAGTGTCTGCTGGCCATCTGCAAGTGAGAACAGATGCTTGTTATCATACAGTAATGAGCTCCTGATCACCCTGTCAGCCGCTTAACTGCACTTGAATGAATTTAAGGCCCCTTCACAGCAAGAATGATAACTGTAACGATAACGGCAACGAAGTCCACGGCACAACTATAGCAATAACGTCACAGAGGAACGATATTGTTGCAGTCCCATTCAGAGCGATCTTTTCCAGCTGATGTACGATAAAAACATTGCAAGCCAATCAAAATCTTTCATGCTTCTTTATCAAAGCTGCAGCGAGCTATAGTAAACACAACATTATAGTTTAAGTTATAGTTTAAGTTAGTTTTGTCGTTTCATTATAGTTATTGCTACAGTTATTGTTGAAGTTATTGTAGTTTGTTATAGCTATCATTATACTTATTATAGTTGTAGTAGTAGTTATACTAGTTATCACTATAGTTATCATTATCGTTGTGGTTTCATTATAGTTATTGTTATAGTTATCGTAATAGTTATTATATTTACCATTATAATTATTGCTATAGTTATTTTTATAGTTATTGATATAGTTATTGTTGTGGTTTAATTATAGTTATTTTTATAGATATTGTTATCATTACAGTTATCATTGTAAATCCAGTTATAGTTATTACTATAGTTATCATAGTTATTGCTATAGTTATCTTTGGTTTCGTTATAGTTATTGTTATATCTATAGTTATCGCTATGGTCATCGTTATAGTTATAATTATTGTTATAGATATAGTTATCGTTGTAGTTATCGCAATAGTCATTATTATAGTTGTAATTATCATTATAGTTATAGCTATAGTGGTCGTTATAGTTATCGCTGTAGTCATCATTATAGTTATCATTATAGTTATCACTGTAGCTCGGGTTATAGTTATCGCTATAATCATCGTTGTAGTTATAATTATCATTATAGTAATCGCTATAGTCATCATTATAGTTATAATTATCATTATAGTTATCGCTGCAGTCATCATTATAGTTATCACTGTAGCTCGGGTTATAGTTATCGCTATAATCATCGTTGTAGTTATAATTATCATTATAGTAATCGCTATAGTCATCATTATAGTTATAATTATCATTATAGTTATCGCTGCAGTCATCATTATAGTTATCACTGTAGCTCGGGTTATAGTTATCGCTATAATCATCGTTGTAGTTATAATTATCGTTATAGTTATCGCTATTATGGTCGTTATAATTATCGCTATAGTCATCATTATAGATATAATTATCGCTATAGTCATCGTTGTAGTTATAATTATCGTTATAGTTATTGTTATAGTTATCACTGTAGGTATTGTTATAGTTATCGCTATAGTCATCATTAAAATTATAGTTATAGTTATCGCTTTAGTCATTATAGTTATTGTTATTGTTATAGATATCGCTATAATGGTCATTATAGTCATCATAGTTATAATTATCGTTATAGATATCACTATAATGGTCGTTATAGTCATCATTATAGTTATCACTGTAGCTCGGGTTATAGTTATCGTTATAGTCATCGTTGTAGTTATAATTATGGTTATAGTTATTGCTATAATGGTCGTTATAGTCATCATTATAGTTATCATTATAGTTATTGCTGTAGCTCGGGTTATAGTTATCGCTATAGTCATCATTATAGTTATAATTATCGTTATAGTTCTTGCTATAGATATCGTTATAGTTATTGCTATAGCCATCATTATACTGTAGGTTATAGTTATCGCTATAGACATCATTATAGTCATGGTTCTAGTTATCGCTATAGCCATCATTATAGATATCGTTATAGTTATCGCTATAGCCATCATTATAGTTGTGGTTCTAGTTATCGCTATAGCCATCATTATAGTTGTGATTATAGTTATTGCTATAGTCATCATTATAGATATCGTTATAGTTATCGCTATAGCCATCATTATAGTTATGGTTATAGTTATCGCTATAGTCATCATTATAGTTGTGGTTCTAGTTATCGCTATAGTCATCATTATAGTTATGGTTCTAGTTATCGCTATAGTCATCATTATAGTTGTGGTTATAGTTATTGCTATAGATATCGTTATAGTTATCGCTATATCCATCATTATAGTTATGGTTATAGTTATTGCTAAAGATATCGTTATAGTTATCGCTATATCCATCATTATAGTTATTGTTATAGTTATTGCTATAGTCATCATTATAGTTGTGGTTATAGTTATTGCTATAGTCATCATTATAGATATCGTTATAGTTATCGCTATAGCCATCATTATAGTTATGGTTATAGTTATCGCTATAGATATCGTTATAGTTATCGCTATAGCCATCATTATAGTTATGGTTATAGTTATCGCTATAGATATCGTTATAGTTATCGCTATAGCCATCATTATAGTTATGGTTATAGTTATCGCTATAGATATCGTTATAGTTATCGCTATAGCCATCATTATAGTCATGGTTCTAGTTATTGCTATAGTCATCACTATAGTTATGGTTATAGTTATCGCTATAGATATCGTTATAGTTATCGCTATAATCATTACAGATATCATTATAGTAGTTATCGCTATAGCCATCATTATAGTTATGGTTATAGTTATCGCTATAGATATCGTTATGATTATCGCTATAGTCATCATTATAGTTATTGTTATAGTTATCGCTATAGTCATCATTATAGTTATCACTGTAGTCATCATTATAGTTATCGTTATTAAAGTTATCCCTATAGTTATCGCTATAGTCATCATTATAGTTATGGTTATAGTTATTGCTATAGTCATCATTATAGTTATGGTTATAGTTATCACTATAGATATCGTTATAGTTATCGCTATAGTCATCGTTATAGTTATGGTTATAGTTATATAATGTTTGTTTTAAGTGGTTAATAGGCCAGTAATAGAGCAGTATTGTCCGTCTGACAGCGGTTTGTGTGTGGACTGGAGTCAGATCTCTTCCGTGTTTTGTGTTGTGTTCAGGTACCTCAGACCCTCCATGCTCCAGCATCTGCTGCGCCGGCTGGTGTTTGACGTGCCGTTGTTGTCTGAATACTGTAAGATGCCTCTGAAGGTAAACACGTCTCACGATTACTTGACAGAGATTGTTTATACTTTGACTATATCTTCTGTTGCTCTGTAGTTTGACTCCACCCCTTCAGTTTGAGCCACGCCCACATTCATCATGCCATTTGACTCAGACGCCTCCCGTTATTTTAGCTCCGCCTCTCACTCATCAGCAGTGGATGTTTTTTTTATGCATCGCTTCTCTTGTTTTGGGCTCTTTACTCATCTAATGTCCATTAATGACTCGTTAATGTAGTTTGTCTCGTTGCTCGCCATTAAATCATCAGGAAAAAGCTGCACTGGTGTGTGATTCATATTTAAATAGTTTTAATGAGTGTTTTAAAGAGGATGTTTCTGTGATGACACACAGATGAAGTGTTTTTTTATGAGAACTCTCTCTGAATGCCACATGATCGTGTTTCACAGCTGTTGACGAATCATTACGAGCAGAACTGGAAGTATTACTGTCTGCCGTCTGGATGGGGGAGTTACGGTCAGGCGTCTGAGGAGGAGCTGCTGCTCACCAAGAAGATCTTCTGGGGAATCTTTGACTCTCTGTCTCAGAAGGTGAAGAGATTTGGGCAGATGTGGCTGTACACTACCATTCATAAGCTTGGCGTCAATAGGATTTTTAAAAAATAAAGTGATGCTGTTATTCATCAAGGGTGGATTAAATGAATCTAAAGTAACAGTGAAGAGAAATCTTACCGACCCCAAGCGCATTAAGCGCTCATCTTCTGTCTTCTGAATGACTGTGTTTGCAGAAGTACGAGCAGGATCTGTTTAAGATGGCCATGCCGTGTTTGAGTGCCATCTCTGGAGCTCTACCGCCGGATTACATCGACTTCACACTCAGCACCACGTTGGAGAAGCAGGTGTCTGTCGACACGCAGGGAAACTTCGACCCCAGACCCGTAAACACAGCCACGTACGTCAGACAGAACAAAAATCATTTTTAAATCATTACATTTACATTGATAGCTCTGGATTTTTTATATATAATATTTTAAAGAACGTCATAGAGCCAGGATATTTTTTAAAACTTGGTTTAATTTAAACAGTTTTGTCGTGCAGCATCTTATTTGACAAAAAATATAAATGCGATATTTTGTTGTAAATTGTTACATTTTCAATACATTTTGAAAGATTGATACAATTGTTAAAGTTTTATTAATTAATTTCATTAGACACCATTTGTATGAAATCTAGTGTTGGGTAAGTCAGTGTTTCCCAACCTTTTTTTAACCACAGTTTTTCACACCACTAAGCACTGAAATATAGCAAAATTGTTTTAAATGGCATATTTTATTAAAAGTAGTACTCACATTTAATGTGAAACTTGAGCTTAAGTCAGGCAGGAACACAAGGTCACAGGTAGCCTTATATTGTTGGTGATGATAAAACAACAAATTTACGTATCGCCGTTGTCGGGCGGAAAACTTCTATTTGCAAAAGCGCTACCGCTTTCAAAAAATAATAATTCAACTTTTTTTAATAATAATTAAACAGCGTCGTCAGAGTTGGTATTGTGGCTTTATATATGATCAGACGGTTAAGTCATAAGTTCTTTTGAAACTTTTCATTGGTTAAATATTTATAAAACCCACAAACAGACATAAAGATTACCAATAGCATTGATTTAAAACAATAAAAATAACAAAATATAATAGAGATAGAATGTGGTTAGGAAACACTGGGGTAAGTTACTCTGAAAAAGTAATTCATTACTAGTTACTAATTCCATCTTTAACAGTGTAATTAGATTACTGTAGTAATTACTCTCTATAAAAAGTATTGCATTACTTACTAATTACTCGAGCAATACAAGGAAAAACATGAAACTACTTTTAATTCTTTCAAATAAATAATATCAAATTGCATAAATTATTCTTGAACTGACAAAAGTATTTAAAGGGAGAAGGATACATTAAAACATACATTTTAACGTTAGATGTTAAATCCACTATTGTGTAGATAACTTGACTACTTAAATTGGTGATTCAGTGGCGTATCAGTGTCCTGTTCATGAAATCCCTACAATTGTTTGGTATAGAATTGTTTTATAGTTTTTATAGTATTTAATGCAATTAAATGAGAAGTAACTGTAATTAACAGAAAAATAATCCCTTACTTTACTTTTTCAGGGGAAAAGTAATTAAATTAGTTATTAATTATTTAGTAATGCATTACACCCGACACTTGTAGAGTAATTTACAACAGCTTCGAACGCGGCTCAGCCAATCAGAATCAAGCACCGGAAACCATAGAATTTAGGGGAAAATAAAAATGGATTTCATGTGACCCTAAATTAAAAGGAGTGTAATATTCACATTCACTCTCAAGCTTATTTCACTATTAATGAATATCATGATAAATATCGATTTTGTATGATAATACTGTATTTTTGGCCGTGGGCTGAGACGCGTCTCCTCATCACGTGACAGTCTGAGATGATTTGATCGACGCTTCTGTTTTCCGCTCAGCATCTGCCTGCCGGAGAAGCTGGAGTACATCGCAAACAAATACGCTGAACATTCCCATGAGAAATGGGCTGCTGAGAAGGTGAGAGAAACACAGCCGCGTCTCCGCTTCCGTCAGCTGCTGGATTCAAGCAGTGAAATGTTCATTAAACACGTGAGATTCTCGCCAGGGGCATCAAACTGATGTTTTGGTTGTTTGGTTGCTCCTGTCTGTGTTCAGGTGCTTCTGGGCTGGAAACACGGAGAAAACATCGACGAGAAAGCAAAAACTCACCCAATGCTGAGATCCTACAAGTCCCTGACGGAGAAGGTACAACACAAACACGCATTTACTCTTAAAATCTCCATCTTAATCTAGAGTCGACCGATAAGTTTTTTTTTTTTTACTGGCCGATGCCGATATTTAGAAATCAGGGCAGCCGATGGCCAGGAGGGGCTTTGAGAGCTGGAGATATAGCGGTTTCCCCGGTAATGGCTGTAATCAAATAAGCACTGTGCTCACAAACGCTACTTTATCAGGCATTACAGGAAAGACGAAATTAAAATGACACCAAAGCTTTTCTGAAGACGATCGTTTTTTTTCAAAGATACATTCATATAAAAACACCAGCGCTGCATTTTAATTTTGAAACTTGCAGTGATCAGTTT
>NW_015557186.1:206268-211049 GCF_001515605.1 Sinocyclocheilus anshuiensis | reverse complement strand
ATATTACACAGCCTGCTGCTCATAACTGCTTAAGAGTGCACTGGCCACGAGCGAATATATGACATCGTGGAGGCTATTGTCGGACCTAAACACACATTTCATGCGGAAAGTTAACGTGCACGTTATAATCAGCCCAGAAGTTTCGTCTGAATTGCATGTGTTTCTACTTTCACATGCAAATGACTCGTTGCACTTATGAATATGATAACTTTCATCAATCCGGCATCAATTCTAGTAGGGTAAAACGTAATTACTCTTTCGAAACGGTCTGTTTTGCCCTGCCATCATTAGCTGAAGCTGTGTGTGAACAAGAAGCGGCTGCAGAGTGTGAGCTGCTCCGTCTCACGCAGCCAGAGAGAGATTCTCCGGCGTTCCGCAACAACGCTTAGCTGCCCGCAGATGCGCCTGCCTATAAATCGGCCTAATTTGCAGCACAATCGGCCAATGCCGATTAATTACAAAATGCCAAAAATCGGCCGATTAATTGGCCGGCTGATCTTAATCCCATCATAACGACTGCCAGCACGCTTTCTGTCGGCAGGAGAAGGAGATGTATCGCTGGACGGTGCGCGAGTCCTTGAAGAGCATGTTAGCGATGGGCTGGAGCATCGACCGCACCAGAGAAGGAGAGAGCGTATTTCAGCAGAGAGAGATGGAGAAGATGCGCCGCGTCTCACAGGCCTCTCAGGTACTCACTGTGACTTTATACTGGATTGGTAGCTCCATATAATGACCTATAATGTTTGCTAACTTTGTAAATGCAGTGATATCATCATTAAAGGGATAGTTCACTCAAAAATGAAAATTAGCCCATGATTTACTCACCCTCAAGCCATCCTAGCTGTATATGACTTTCTTCTTTCAGACGAATACATATCCAAGAAAAATATCCATATTTAAAACTTTATAAATCGTAATCTCTAGCTTTCGCTAACTGTCGTTCGCGCGTTCATTCCGGCGGATGATGTAGGCGTAGCGTAAGCTTCGGTGAGAAGTGAGAGAGCAAAACAAAACACCGGTCACGGATTAGAAGCACAAAACGAGGATTTGTAAAGCAAAATGTGGGAGGATTTTGATATAAGCCAAGAGGAGACTGGTTTTCCTTTGCTAAAGTAAGAAAACTTTGTTTCCTTTGTTCCTGTTAACAAACGTCATCTGCCGGAATGAACGCGCGTACGACAGTTAGCGGAAGCTAGAGATTACGGTTTATAAAGTTTTAAATATGGATGGATGCTCTTTATTGGACTTCTTTTGGACTATTGTAAAATAACACCCATTCACTGCCATTATAAAGCTTGGAAGAGCCAGGACGTTTTTTTATATAACTCCGATTGTATTCGTCTGAAAGAAGAAAGTCATATACAGCTAGGATGGCTCAAGGGAGAGTAAATCATGGGCTAATTTTCATTTTTGGGTGAACTATCCCTTTAAGAGTCCAGCGGCCTCGAGTAAGATCCTAGACAGTGAGGTCAGTCCGATAACACAGAACACATTCACAGATGTGACGCAGCGTTTGCTATCGTGTGCTTTCAGGGGAACGGCTTTAATCCAAACCCGCTGGACATGAGCAGCGTCCTTCTGTCCAGAGAACTGCAGGTGATGTGTAACAGTCTGTTAACATGTATGTATGCATTAGCTAATGTTATGAGACAGTGATTCTTATCTGGACCTATTTTGAGAACATATTTTGTAAGATTGACCCAGAAAATTTTTTACACATTTTTTTCTCAGGTACATTTAAAGAATCTTGTCTTTCTTTGTCTAAATTGAATTTTTTTAAATGTTTTTTTTTAATTATATTGTTAAATATTTAATCTGGCATAACCGGTGAAGCTCATATGGCAATAAATTGCAATAAAATTTAGCGATCTTTATTAATACTAGTTAATAACAAAATAATTAATAATCGTAACAAATGTTTTGATTTAAAAAAAAATGCATTAATAAATGTTTAAATTAATAAGATCTTATTTGTAGTGTTAATTTTGTCAGCTATTTTTAATTTAGTCTTAGTCTTAGTCCTGTGTCAAATGTAACTTTTAGTTTTTATTATATTTAGTCAACTTGTCCTGTTTTAGTTTTAGTCAGTGGAAACGTACACATTTTTGTCATATTTATACTTACTGTATAATGGTTAAAATGATTAAAAAAATATATATATTATTTTGCTCAATTTTAATTGCAATTATTGTTATCATTTGGGAATTTTTTTTTACATTTAATCAGAAGTTGCTCTTTCACCAATAAGCACAAATCAGTAGAATATCGACTCGTATGCATGGTTTATTTCACCTCATCTAGTGTACAGATTTATAACAGGATATCAATCAGAGGCTAAATAAACACCAAAGACTTTAGATATGCACTCGCCTTGTATACGTTATGAAAACTGGTGAAAATACTTTTTCCAACAAAAATAAAAAGGTTTTGGTAAAGTTTTTGTTCTTTTAACTACATTTTACTCTCATCTTTTTTTGTCAACGATATTGCATGTTCATTTAGTCTCAGTTATCGTTTCATGACCTTATTATCGTCTCGTTTTCATCAGGGGAAAAACTTTTGGTGTATGGTTTGTTAGGATAGGACAATATTTGGCTGAGATACAACAAATAAAAAATCTAGAATCTGAGGGTGCAAAAAAATCACCTTTAAAAATCGCCTTTCAAGTTGTCCGAATTAAGTTTCTTAGCAATGCATATTACTATCAAAAATTACGTTTTGATATATTTACAGTAGGAAATTTACGAAATATCTTCATGGAACATGATCTTTACTTGATATCCTAATGATTTTTGGCATAAAAGAAAAATCAATAATTTTGACTCATACAATGTATTTTTGGCTATTGCTACAAATATACCCCAGCGACTTAAGACTGCTTTTGTGCTCCAGTGTCACATTTCATCCGTTAATTATTGTCTGTATATAGCAATGTATAGTACAGTATGTTCTAGATTTTCCATGGCTAATAGAGTCAATATTCTGTTCTCCAGTCAATGGTTGAGGTCGTGGCTGAAAACTATCACAACATCTGGGCCAAGAAGAAGAAGAGTGATCTGTGCAGCAGAGGTTAGTTTCTCTCTCGTCTGGAGCTCTCTGTGTGCGCGGCGTGTTGTGAGGGTCACACGTGATGTGTGGCGTGTTCTCTCAGCCACAGGAGGAGCTCATCCGCTGCTGGTGCCCTACGACACGCTCACGACCAAAGAGAAGACTAAACACCGAGAGCGAGCGCAGGATCTCTTCCGCTTCCTGCAGATCAACGGATACGCCATCAGCAGGTGCGTGCGCTTTCACACGCATGTCACACGCATGAGCACCGGGTGTTAGGGCTGTCAAAATGGCTGAAAAACTAAATTCGAATTTTGTACTTAAATATGATCAAAATTCGAATTATATTCGAATTTAAAATGCATAATTTCAGTTAGGGTGAAGAAAAGCTTTTGGCTTCTCTCTTGAGGCCACAAGAGGGCGCATCGAGCAAAATATTACTAAAAGTAATGCACGTTCATTCAAAGCATAAGACATGACTATCTGTGAAAAAAGTGCATAATGTTTAAAATAATGTTTATAAACCAATTATAATTAATTAAGTTGCTTAAACAACTATAAACAAAACACAAAGGGTCGAAAGCCAATCACACAGAGTACATTTTTCGTTTAAAAACACGAGTTGCAGTGGGATGGGGGAAAAAACCCCCGCCCATAAAGTCTCGAGATATGTTTTTCAAAGTTGAACTAAACATGTGGCTCTTTTGTGCGAGATGCGAGTGCAACGGTGATAGATGTCCCTCTAGAAAATGTGCGAAATATGCGTTCTGTGTGAATGGCTTGGTTTCAGTTTTGACGTAAACAAGATCTTCTCCGCATTGATGTTCTCTTGTCCCGCAATATTTGTAATTAACAATGCAGCAGCGCCGCATCTAGTGGCTTCAACTGGATAGACTAACAAAAACATTAAAATGCAACGACACTTACATCGTCATCACATCTCGTGCGCCGCTGATAAGCTGCCTCCTTAACGCACACCTAAAATTCGAATGCAACGTTTTTGCATTCGAATGTGGATTTTTCTTTTAAATTAGATGAATATTCGAAATTCTATTTTTTTTGACAGCCCTACCGGGTGTAACGCCGCTGCTGCTGTGTTTCAGGGGTCTGAAGGACATGGAGCAGGACTCGTCCTCGATGGAGAAACGCTTCGCCTTCCGCTTCCTGAAGAAGCTGCTTAAGTACGTGGACTCGGCGCAGGAGTTCATCGCTCACCTCGGTTAGTGAAAGCGTTTCTCGCGGGTCTCTTCTTTTTTCCCTGAGGACAGAGACGCTCGTTCTGTCACAGATTCATGAATTAACTTTCACAATCTCACTCGGTACAGAGGCGATGGCGACCAGCGGAAAGAATGACAGATCGCCACATGAACAGGAAATCAAGTTCTTTGCTAAGGTTTGAGAATGAATCTGAATCTGAATGTATGAGACGCAGCCGTGATGTAATTACACACACACACACACACACATGTATTTGTTTATTTAAATGTATATATTTATACATTTAATATAATTTAAATTTAATTCTATTAAATGTGATGTTTTTTATATTATATTTACATATTTTACAACTTAATTATATTAAGTTTATAATTATTAAATATATTAATTATAATTATTAATTAGTTTGTTTATTTTATAACTAAATTATATATAAATAATTTTACATACATATTAAATATATATTTTTTCATATATTTATTTTATATTTAATTTTTTATATTTAAGTTTCCTTT
>NW_015557186.1:194692-203584 GCF_001515605.1 Sinocyclocheilus anshuiensis | reverse complement strand
TATATATATATACATATAAAACCATACTGAGTTTAATTTCTGTTGTACTTGTTGTACTTCCTGTAGGTGCTCCTCCCCCTCATAGACCAGTACTTTAAAAACCACTCGCTGTCGTCGCCCTATACATATAAAACCATACTGAGTTTAATTTCCTGTTGACCTGTTGTACTTCCTGTAGGTGCTCCTCCCCCTCATAGACCAGTACTTTAAAAACCACTCGCTCTACTTCCTGTCGTCGCCCACTAAGAATCTGAGCAGCAGCGGATACGCGTCGAACAAAGAGAAGGAGATGGTCACCAGGTGATGAGTGGCTCATGTCACACAATTATAGAAACATGTATCTCATAGTCAGAAACTTGTCGGTTTAATTTACCTCTTCACTCGTCACGCTTCATTTATAAATCAAGCACATGCTGGTTTATCTGCTTTATGATTGATATTTTTGTAGCTGCTTCTTCTCTTCTCACCTGTCTAAGCTTGCGTTTCTTCCTTCCTCTCGCTGTCTCCTCACTTCCTGCTGCGTTCTGCTGGTCTCTAGTCTGTTCTGTAAGCTGGCCACTCTGGTTAGACACAGGATCTCTCTGTTTGGTAAGATCACCGCGTCTGTCTGACGGTCTCTCGTGCTCATCGATTCGCTGCTTCTCATTGGTTTATGGTTTGTGTTTGCAGGAAGTGACTCCACCACTATAGTCAGCTGTCTGCACATCCTCGCACACACGCTGGACACCAGGTAGGACCTCACTTCCTGTCAGTATCTTCAGTACGCTCATGATGCGAGTATTTTCACATTCCGCGAAGAATCGTTATTTTATAAAACAGTCATAACTTAGCATTTTTCAACTAAAACCATATTATATCTGATCGGCAGCTTCTTATTAATAAGTGAATGTGAAAAAATGTCAAAGTTTCTAATGTTACCATGTTATTACTGCATTTACTACATTTTATTAATAATAAAATTCAGAATTTCTTTGAAATTTCAAATTACACATGAACCAGACCAAAAAAACTATGATGCAAAATGTATATATATTTTTCTCAATATTGATGAGAAATTGTATTTGAATATATCGTTGCTTGAAATTTATAAGAACATATTATCTGAGAATTATCAATATTAACCACATTGGAATGAATATAATTTAATTAAATTCCTTTGAGTTTATAACTCATGATTGCTCAAAAGCAGTCCAAATTTATGAAACCTACATATTTACGTATATATATAACAAAACAGCATGAATATTACTCTCAAAAGGTTTTACTTAAACTTTCACTTTCAGATGAAAAACGTGATACATTTTTCATGCTGCAATGGTTCATCAATAGATGACATAAAAGTTTTTTGACACTAATTTAACTCCACAGATAATTTTTCAGAAAGTGTTTTTGACACTAAAGGCGCTCCATACACAGGCGGGTCAAAATGACCCGAACACAAACATGTCTTATATCTCTTAAAAAATAATAGTAAAAAATCTGAAAAAAATAAATGATGTATATTGTGAGGGTCTTAAAGCATTTGCAAAGTTTCGTACCTTTACTAAAAACTATGCATGTTCTAGAAATGTTTCTGTATCTGTTCCTGAATGCGTTCTGAGGGTTAATGCGGTGAGGCAGATCGTGTGTTACTGAGATGATGCTGTAGGACGGTTTCTCTCTCAGGACCGTGATGAAGTCCGGATCGGAGCTGGTCAAAGCCGGTCTCAGGACGTTCTTTGAGAGCGCGGCTGAAGATCTGGAGAAGACCCTGGAGAACCTGAAGCTGGGGAAGTTCACGCACTCACGCAGTCAGATGAAGGGCGTCTCGCAGAACATCAACTACACCACAGTGGCTCTGCTGCCCATCCTCACCGCTCTGTTCGAGCATATCACTGAACACCAGTTCGGCTCGGACCTGCTGCGTGAGTCAAAACACCACAACCATCACACACAGTGGAGAGTAATGCTGACTCCATTTACTTTCTAAATCCATGTTCCTGCTCTTACTGGACGATTTTATGATGTTAGCGTACAGAAAAAAGTTTCAAAAAGACTTGCTTCACCTCTGAAACTTTACATTATCATTACATAAAAATGTTATATGCATATTTAAATATATATATATAAAATAATAAATGACAAACACAACAAAATTACTAAAACTTAAAAAGTTAAAATAGAAATTAATTCAAAACTGTAATAGGATCTCAAAATAACACTGTCATGAACTCAAAAATCATGATAAATATCATGATAATTTAATAAAAACTACATTTAAACAAATGGATTAAAATAACAATTAACAACAAAAGTACTTATACATTTTACAATTAAAATGTGAAAATAAAAATGATTTCATAATAATAATAATAACTCTAACACTAATGAACTCAAAAATCATTATTGCATTATTATTTAAGAAAAACTATACAGACACATTTAATAAAATAATACAAATGACCAAAAAACACAACAAAAGTATCAATTACATTACATATATATTATATTTTTTATTAATTATTTATTTTTATGTTTTCGTTTCCTTTTATTTTTTTAATCTAAATTGATATATTTATGTATTTAAAATTAGTTTAATTCGATATTTTAAAAACTATAATAAATATAATAATTACACATATAATATATGTAATAATAAATAAAAGACCTTCATGCTTAACTTTCTAAATTCATGTTACTGGTCTTATTGATTATTATTACATTTACATGGATCATTTAGCAGATGCTTAATTATATTAAGTTTATAATTATTAATTAGTTTGTTTATTTTATAACTAAATTATATTGTATATACATTATATTACATATATATTCTTTTTTTTATTAATTATTTTTATTTTTATATTTAATTTTTTTATATTTTAGTTTCCTTTTATTTATTTTTTTATCTAAATGTATATATTTATATATTTAAAATTAGTTTCATTCGATATTTTAAAAATGATAATAAATGTAATAATTACACATATAATATGTGTAATAATAAATAAAAGAACTTCATGCTTTACTTTCTAAATTCACGTTACTGGTCTTATTGAATGATTTATCAGTGACTATTATTATTATTATTACATTTACATGCAGATCTTTTATCCATAGAGATAAAAGTGATTTTATTTTTGTCATTATTATTAATTATTAAAGAAGTAGAAAACAATTCTAAAAAAAACTTGCTCCACCTCTGAAACACTCACTGGTTATTGGTTAATGTTAATGCTTTATAGTCATTGCTTTAGGTTGCTGTTGTAGGTCATGCAAAATAAAATATTAATAAAATGATACAAATATATTAAATGTAAACATTTAATATTAAGACAAAAATATATTATAAAATAATATTATATTATTATCAGTAATTTAATACTGGTTAATTTAATAAAGGTCACGAAAAAATATCAAATAATGACAGATGTGATAATGAAGCATCACTGTTGAGATCCGTGGATGTGATCTGGAGGGTGAACGTGATGTTTAGTAAATAGAATTGATTGCAGTTGTCATTTACATTGACTTTGAATGTCCCTCTAACTGTTATTCTGTGATTAAGCACTCCGGACTGTATAATGCTTTCTGTGTTTTGTGGTGTTTGTCAGTGGATGATGTGCAGGTGTCGTGTTATCGGATCCTGACCAGTTTATACTCGCTGGGGACGGGGAAGAACATCTATGTGGAGAGGTGAGCGCACGCTGAGTCTGCGTTTAACTGAGAGTGACGCGTTTGACCTGATCTTACGCCATATGTGTGTTTCTGTGTGTGTGTAGAACAGCGTGCTGAAAACAGAGCTGATTTTGACAGGGTAAAAAGGGTGTTTTTTACAGTACCATTGAGAAATTTTAACCAAAGTATGTTATGGACTTTTCATTAAGACCCTAAAGAATCATATCAACTTGTGGAAAGTGGGCATCCGATGACCCCTTTAATAAAAATACTAAGTAGTGGAGGAGCTTTTCCATTTACGATCTTAAACATCAGACAGGCATCAGTGTATTTTGTTAAATTTTCCCAACTAAGAATATCATATTTGCCCAGAATATTGCAGTGATTGTAAGTATTGTTTTTTTTATCTAATACTTTATATGCTTGCTTATACAGAGAAATAATAGGCTTTAGAGTTGTTCCTTTAGCTTGAGACCAAGTTGTCATACAGTATGTTAAGTGAGGAATAATCATTGAATTTATATATAATTTTGCTGCTGTAGTTGTTAGACAGTTTCTTATATACCTAAAATTAGCAAGATTATATTTAGTTATTTGCAATACTTTCTTCACTTGTTTTTTGAAGGATAAAGTGGAATCAAGGATAATACCAAGATATTTAACATGAGAGGCTACCCGAATGATCTCTCCAGACAAATACATTTTGGGATCACAGTCAGTTACAGAGTGCATCTTTATGAAAAACATACAAACTGTCTTCTTTACATTAAGCCATTTATTTACATGTATCATTATTGCACTAAGTTTAGAAGCTGCTTGTTCTTTGGTTTTTGCATGGACATAAATTACGGTATCATCTGCGTACATCTGAACATCACACCCTGTACATACAGAGGGTAAATCATTTATATATAAGCTGAAAAGCAGAGGCCCCAGGATGGATCCCTGAGGCACAATAAAAGGTCTAAAAGGTCAACAAGTGCTATTAGTAAAATTCTTTCTATAATTTAGGTGGTGTTACCAGCATCAATGTTACATTAATAAACATGATCTCTTCATGCAGCTCATGTTCAGAGCCCAAAACAGCAATTACACAGAAGCAACATTTCATTATTTTTGCTTGATCTCAGTGCAAAGATTTAGATTTTTTTTTTTGGAAGTTAAAAACACGAAGGAAAGTGAAGAGTCTGGTTTTAAGTTGGTGTTTAGATTTCTTAACTAGAAGAGAGTGTTGTAATCATTTCTGTAAGAGGATGTTCCTTTCCTGGAAAGGTAACGCCCAGTTAAAAAAAAAAAAACCTTCCTGTTAGTAGAGACTGTATATAATGGCCCAGAAGTGCTGCTCATTACAGAGCACTGATCAGAGCTGAGTGACTGACTGACACTGCTGCAAAAACTCTAGTCAGCTAAATACAAACAGGTAAGATACATTTATTTTTGAGAATATAGACAATGCTGATTTCTGCTGTATTAAATGAGATAATATGACTACCTCGCGGTTTTGGCAGTTTGGGGCGTCATGGCGGAGCAGGCAGACTAGGAGGCCATGGCGGAGTAGGGAGCTCAGGGGGCCATGGCGGAGTAGGGAGCTCAGGAGGCCATGGCGGTGCAGGCAGTTCAGGAGGCCATGGCAGAGCAGCCTCCGAGGCCGCAGCCCCAGACCCCGGCCTCTACGGCTGAAACCCTACTACCACCCCCCCAAAAAAAGTACTTGAGGACGATTACGGGCTCCAAGGCCCTCTCGGGCCCAAAACCGGGGACTGGGGCCCTCCCTAGGCTTAGCTGGGGATCTGGAGCCCTCCCTGGGCTTAGCTGGGGATCTGTAGCCCTCCCTGGGCTCAGCTGGGGATCTGGAGCCCTCACTGGGCTCAGCTGGGGATCTGGAGCCCTCACTGGGCTAAACTCGGGGACAGGAGCCCTCCGCGGGCTAAACTCGGGGACAGGAGCCCTCCGCGGGCTGGATTTGGGAACAGGAGCCCTCCGCGGGATAAACTCAGAAACAGGAGCCCTCCTTGGGCTGGATTCGGGGCTGGAGCCCACACTGGAGCGAGCTCTGGGGATGGAGCTGACACTAGAGCGAGCACTGGGGCTGGGGTGAGGACTGTGAACAGTTTTTTTCTCCTCATCCTCCTCCCTTGGTTACGGGTGAATTGGGTGGCCGGCGGGCTTGAGAGAGCCGCGGCCGGCAGGCTTGACTGATGAATGGCTGGCGGGCTCGACAGCGGGCTGGTTCTGGCTTGGGCCCGGACACTCCCCAGACACCGGAAGATCCCTTCCCTCCAGCACAGTCCCTTGGTGTCTGAGAGGTCCATGGGGCGATGGTAGTTGGCCCCGAGCCAGAACAGAGAATTGATGGGGGCGTCATCCAATGCCGATGCCGAGCCTGCAGAATTCCTAGGCATACTCGACGAAGGGGAGATCCAGGCAAGCTAGGGCGGCGAATCGAGCGGCAACTTCCATAGCCGCAGGGGAGAAACTGGGAAAACAAAAAAACTTTCAATAAACGAAAACAAAACGGGGAGAAGGGGCGCCGCTTACTATTTTGCTTTGGTCCGGTATTCTGTCACAGTTGCACTACTGTGATGAGCGAGGAACGAAGGAGACGAGGAGTAAATCAATCGAGAGATTTTAATGAATTCAAGGGAACAAGGAAAACTCACGTAGCACGAAGACGAACAATACCGGACAAAGAACTCAAAACAGGAAACACTTTAAATACACAAATGAATCAGGGGAAGACGAGACACATCTGGAATCAAATGAGAAACAATCAGGGAGCAGGAACAGGAAGATAACCAAATAAGGGCAAGGAAGGCACATGGGGAGCAAAACAGTAGTTAAGTAGAGCAAAGTCTCATTTGCAGTTACAAAAGGTAAGTTCATGTATATTTTATTTATGTGTAGCCTACCGTATATAGCCAGTATATACCCAAAACGCAAATAAAGTTCATAATCGCACTGTATGTTAGGTGCCCTAAAATGACTTAAAAGGCAATATTATTGATTAATGTTATTATTGATTAATCTAATGCTTAAGGAAACTATGTAATTTATTTTTTTTTCCCCCAATCGTCTGTTCTGGGAGTATGTAAATTTGGTGAGAGAGGGTACGAAATTCCGTGAAAAGGGCAAAATGCTTTGCAGCAGCAACAAATTGGAGAAATCCTAACGGCCAGCTTGGATCTCTGTGCCTTGGCAATTAATTTCTGTCAAAATTATTAGGTTTCTGTCAAAGTTGTGTGACAGTCAAGTTTGCAAATACCAGTGAGTGCCATAAACTGAATCTTACCTGTCGCAAAATTGTGTGTGACTTCTCGGCAAACAGATTAGCTAATAAGCTATCAATTCATTAAACTGTAGGCAGTTTCCCACAAAAGCAGTTTATTCAGCATAGTGAAATCTCTCCTCCATTGATGTCGATTAACCTGTCTGATCTCCTTCCTTGCATACCGTAGCATTACTCTTGCTAACCTTGGGGGCCTTTGTTATAGCTAGGCTAAGTAATTATGATAGTGGCAGGAGCGTTGCTAGGGTCGGAAGAGATAAGGAGTTTAGCCCCTGAGAAAAAGACCCCCCTCCCCACCCTCCCCCATAACATGTGGGTAAATAACCAACTAGAGCTGCACAATGGACTATATCAAAGTCCCTAAAGTCCCTATATATATATGTCTTTGACTATATGCACGGTTACTTCCTGGTTTTAGATAAGCCAGCTCAGTCATTTCCGAGCACTATTCGAAGAAAAGTTTTGTTTGTCTAACCATGCTGTATACAATATACTACTACTGTTTCAGGAATGACAAACGCAAATGTAAAAAATTAAGCAAGTGAATCTGCTAAATTGTTCTGCGATTTATTTCAAAATATTTAATGCATTATTATTTAATTGTTATACCATGAATTATTAACTTATTTAATTTGTAGTTAAACTAGTTAAGTATTTTAATAATTAACCCTTCTAGGCTGTTGGTGTCTGGGCTTAGTTATTTATTTATTTTTTAAATGACATGAGACTTTGTGATTTCCTGCACTTGCTATACTTTATACTTCAGTACAGTAAAAGCACTAAAATGTGTTACAACAGTCATTTTATAATAAATCCAAAAGCAAGACCTGAAAAAACTAGGGAGTTGAAATTTCAACTGAGCAAATGAGTGATCCTCTGCTGCCATCTACTGTTATTATGCTAATTTCATGTCATTTTCATCTTAAAATTATTTGTTTTCTGCCAGGAGATACATTTTTGGCACATTTTTTCCATGTCATCTTCATGAATGAAAAGTGAATATTTAAAGTTTATTTTACTGCACAACTGTAACTAATCTCACTACATCTAGGCAACCAAAGTTTTAGGATAACGCCAGTAACATTAACTGGCCAATTGTCGCGAATAAACTACAGTTTTACTCAAACTGTGGAAGAGAGTGGAAGAAGAGTGGACCAAGATCACACAGGCGCAGTCTGAGAAACTGGTGATGTCTGATTTACGACAGCTGTAACCCTCCAAAATTTTAGTTATCTCCTTTCGTGCTACAGTGGCTAGTGTTCTCTAATTTTGATCACTGTGTTTTCCACAAAATAAAGGTTTTTGTTGAAATGCCTTGGAAATTTTGTCAAACAATGGTATGCCTACAGCTAATATTCCTTCAGACTTTGAGCGATGAAGATTAACAATATTTCAGAAAAAAATCAAGTATTTATAGATTGTTTTCTAAGTGTGTGTTGTGTGTGTTTCTGTGTGTGTGTGTGCGTGTGTGTGTGTGTGCGCGCATGTGTGTGTGTGTTGTGTGTGTGTGTGCGTGTGTGTGTGTGCGCGCATGTGTGTGTGTGTGTGTGTGTGTGTGGTGTGTGTGTTCAGGCAAGGGAAATCCTCCAAACCAATCAGAGAGTTGGCAGTTCAATTACACAGAAATAAGGGGACATTCATCATTCAATTAGGCAGCTGTCAGGCCGCACAAAGGAAGAAAACTTCTAACCTGGTACTCCTGGGAGAAGATGCTCAGAAGAGTGGACGGAGGAAGACTGGAACAAATAAAAGAAGGACAAAGTTAATTACCAGAGAGCATTGCACGCAGACAAAGAGAGAGCAGTGCTTCAAAGCCGGCCTGTAATCTCCAGGAACATGGAAACTAGTGTGGCAAAGCTGTTCCAGATGATTGGTGCGAGACGCAGGCTTCCGGAGAAACCGGAGGAATATAGTGTGGAATGAGTGAGTGGCTGCTGTGTCACACCGCT
>NW_015557186.1:190157-194682 GCF_001515605.1 Sinocyclocheilus anshuiensis | reverse complement strand
TGTGTGTGTGTGTGTGTGTGTGTGTGTGTGTGTGTGTGTGTGTGTGTGTGTGTGTGTGTGTGTGTGTGTCTCAGGCAGCTGCCGGCGCTGGGTGAGTGTTTGGCGACTCTAGCCGGTGCGATGCCCGTGGCGTTTCTGGAGCCACAGCTAAACACACACAACCCCTGCTCCGTCTTCAACACCAAGACGTCTCGAGAACGAGCCCGTGAGTAACACACTCCTCTGACACATGTTCACTCAGTGACCGCATGGGTGCAAAAGCCTCGTTTTTACCATAAGTTTTAAATTCTATTTTATTTATTTATTTATAAGGACAACACACATTAATTAACATTTCTGTAAATGTGCCAATGTTAGCCAGTCGGCTAATTTTCAACTGCAGGTCCTTTGGCAAGATGTTTCAAAACCCTTTAAAATATCAAGAACAATAAACAAAAAGCATCTTGACAACAGTACTAACACTACAACAACAATCAACATTTTCACACAATCAGCCATGCAAGCACACAAAGCGACAACACACAACCTTCAATAGGTATATGCAAGCGTGCTTAAGACCCTAAAGAATCATATCAACTTGTGGAAAGTGGGCATCCGATGACCCCTTTAATAAAAATACTAAGTAGTGGAGGAGCTTTTCCATTTACGATCTTAAACATCAGACAGGCATCAGTGTATTTTGTTAAATTTTCCCAACTAAGAATATCATATTTGCCCAGAATATTGCAGTGATTGTAAGTATTGTTTTTTTTATCTAATACTTTATATGCTTGCTTATACAGAGAAATAATAGGCTTTAGAGTTGTTCCTTTAGCTTGAGACCAAGTTGTCATACAGTATGTTAAGTGAGGAATAATCATTGAATTTATATATAATTTTGCTGCTGTAGTTGTTAGACAGTTTCTTATATATCTAAAATTATCAAGATTATATTTAGTTATTTGCAATACTTTCTTCACTTGTTTTTTGAAGGATAGAGTGGAATCAAGGATAATACCAAGATATTTAACATGAGAGGCTACCCGAATGATCTCTCCAGACAAATACATTTTGGGATCACAGTCAGTTACAGAGTGCATCTTTATGAAAAACATACAAACTGTCTTCTTTACATTAAGCCATTTATTTACATGTATCATTATTGCACTAAGTTTAGAAGCTGCTTGTTCTTTGGTTTTTGCATGGACATAAATTACGGTATCATCTGCGTACATCTGAACATCACACCCTGTACATACAGAGGGTAAATCATTTATATATAAGCTGAAAAGCAGAGGCCCCAGGATGGATCCCTGAGGCACACCCGTTTCATTGAACAGAAAGGGTGAAGTTTCACTACCCACCCTAACACACCGAACTCTACCTGTAAGATAAGACTTCATCCAATTTAGCAAATTAGGAGAAACATTTAAATTAGCTAGTTTACAAATGAGTATTTGATGATCGACAGTATCGAATGCCTTCTTTAAATCCAAGAATATGGCCCCAACAACACCTCCCTTGTCCATTTTTAACTTGATATTTTCTAAAAGAAAGCAATTTTATTCTTTAGCGACTCGGTTGTCCTTTATTACCCTGCTTCTTAGAGAAGTGAAGATGTGTCTGTTGGTCATTAACTTGGTCTTAAGAAAAATTTGCAGGGCACGATCTCTCTCCTTCATTAGTCTCCGTATATCACCATTAATCCAAGGAAGAGTATATTTGCTGGCACCTTTAAATTAGCTTTTCTTTAAAAATAGTTTTGTAGTGTAGTGAATTGTGGATAAAAACACATATGTGTCAACAACATCTACATTTGTACCAGATATTAATTCATTCCAATTAATGTTCTTAATTGCCTTTTCAAATTCACATGCATTATTCTTAGGTATTCTAAATTGGCAAGGCTTTGTGTTAGAAATCAAATAGGACCGATTTTTATTGAGCTTTCTGGCTATAATGATTAAATTGTGATCAGACAAGCCTGTAACCATGTTAAAAGATTTAATTACTCTCTCAGGCTTATTACTGAATACCAGATCTATTTGAGGTACTGGATGTGGAGGTTATCCTAGTAGGCCACTTTACTAGCTATGTCAGATCAAACCTATCCGTGATCTGTTTCAGTGCTTTTTTACTTGATTTGTCTTCCCAATTAATATTGAAATCACCCATCAAAATTACTTCCTTCCCTGAGGTGCATTCTCTGAGTACAGTACATGATTTCTAATGAAATACAGATTTTGCAGAGGGTGGTCTATACACTCCAATGAGAATGAAAGACATTTGTGGTGACAGCGTGATGTCTAGACAAATACATTCTAAATCTGTCTCAGCATTGCATTGAAACTCTTTACACGATATACAATCCTTAATATAAAACAACAACCCCCCACCTCTACCCTCAACTCTATCTTTCCTGAAGACATTATACCCAGGAATATGTAAGGCAGAAGATGGGAAGTTTTTATGAAGCCATATCTCTGACAAACACAGAAAATCTATGTTAGACTCAGCTCGAAGATGTTTAATTTGATCACTTTTTGAAATAATACTATGAATATTCAGGTGTCCCCCCAGCAGACCTTTAGGTTTAGCATGGGGATCCCATAATATTGTGCCATTATTTACAGTTTGAAAATAGTTCAGTTTTTGTCATTTCTTAATTGCTGGGTTTAAACCTGTTTTTTTTTTCCATTCCAGCTTAAGTACAGCTATGTTGCTGACATTAAAAACACTGTTTTGGGTTTTATTTGGACTGCCAGTTAAAACTCCGGAAAAGTTTTCTGTCATGTTTGATGCCATATCTCATCTCTGGCACAACTCTATATTCATGCACCATCGCTGGACAACTGTAAACTATCTACAGATTCACATATGAATCATATTTCTCCACAAGCCAAAAGAAGAGAAATAAAGTGAATTGTAGGGGTGTCCCCGACTAAGGATTTTCATAGTCGAATCGGAAATTTCGAATCTTGCCAATAGTCGACTGATAGTTGAATCACATTTTTTACAATAGTGCTCTCATTATAACGTTATGAATATGACAGTAGTTATTAATGTTCTGCATTTATGTTTTGAGCTGCGCGCGCTGAAGATGACCGGTAGAATGAAGCAGCAGGTTTTTAATCAATGGGATTTAACTCATCATTTATCTCATATAGAATACGCTTCATTATTTATACAACATAACGTTAATATTACGACTTATAGGCTATCTGCACAAAATGCCCCGAATGCACATGAACGTATCTGTGGCTCTGAATGAACTCCTTTTGTGGACGCGTTCTTCACGCAACAACGTGCAGAAACACGGCAACTAAACTCTAAAAATTCACAGCATTTTATTCTAATAGTGTTCTCATTATAATGTTATGTATATGACAGTCCCAGTCATAGTTATTAATATTCTGCATTGTTGTTTGTCCTGCTCGCGCTGCGCGCTGACGAGATAATCACCGTAGTACTTCAATGAAGCACTTACTGCAGCGCAACTCAACCAAATGCATCTTATACGAGATAAATAATATATACACAATATATATAAACCGGCTGAAATGTTTTGAAATCACTTGTACCCTACCTGATCGAAGAAATCTTGTTAAAGTTTTAAATCCCTGCCGTCAAGATGCTTCTCTGTCAGTTACGGATTATGGAAAGTGAAACTCAAATCTATAGAGGTGGTTGGATTTATTCACGCATGTTAAAATATATATTTAAAGCTTCTATCTTTTCAGATTCTTATTTACAGCATTATCTATAGGCTGTATATTAACTTACTGGGAGAAAACCGGTAGTTCTATGTGAAATCAGACATTTGAGCATCCCCAGATAGCCAAAATGGCATAATCATAACACCCCGCGAATATTCGACTGTGAGATTGGTATCGAATCAGGCTCCTCCTATCGAAGCATCGAATCGTCGACTATTCGGGGTCACCCCTAGTGAACTGAAATGATTTTTTTTAAGTTTTATGCTTTATACATGTTTATATATGAAATGTGTGTGTGGTTTAGTCGTAGGGCTGCCGGAGTCGGTGGAGGACGTGTGTCCTGAGATGCCTCGTCTGGACGGTCTGATGAAGGACATTAACGACATGTCAGAGTCCGGCGCTCGTTACACAGAGATGCCGCACGTCATCGAGGTGGTGCTGCCCATGCTGTGTAATTATCTGTCCTACTGGTGGGAGAGAGGCCCGGAGAACCGGCCCGCGGGCGTCTGCAGCAGCACCGTCACCTCCGAACACCTCAGCCTCATCCTCGGCAACATCCTCAAGATCCTCAACAGCAACCTGGGCATCGACGAGGCCTCCTGGATGAAGCGCATCGCAGGTGAGCGGAAAACATCAGATATCTCCCATAATGCATCTGCAGTCACATGCTTAAACTGATTTTAGTTCAGCTAGTTGCCAACATTTCTCAAGTTGAAGTACTATAACTAAAACCTAAGCAGAAATAAAAATTAATGAATAAAAACTAGAATAGTATCTTGAAAAATCATTACATTTTATTACATAAAAAATGTATATGCATATTTAAAAAA
>NW_015557186.1:178801-189833 GCF_001515605.1 Sinocyclocheilus anshuiensis | reverse complement strand
TGTGTGTGTTATAGTGTACGCTCAGCCCATCATCAGTAAGGCACGCGCCGATCTGCTGAAGACGCACTTCTTGCCGACGCTGGAGAAGCTGAAGAAGAAGACGGTGAAGGTGGTGTCGGAGGAGGAGCTTCTGAAAGCTGATGGGAAGGGCGACACCCAGGAGGCGGAGCTTCTGATCCTGGATGAGTTTGCAGTGCTGTGCAGAGATCTGTACGCCTTCTACCCCATGCTCATCCGCTACGTGGACAACAACAGGTGACTGATGATGACATCACATCAAGACTTTTGTTTGATTTATTTATTTATTTTTTTATTAAAAAAAAAAAAAATTATTTTCTTTTTGTAAAATTATTTACATTATTTTAATTTTACATTTTGATGAGTGAATTTCTTTGATTAACTATTAAAAAATTATCAGTTATTTAAATTTTACATTGATTTACATTTCAGTTGTCTTTCTTTTAAAATTATTTATTTTAATTGTACATTTTTATTAAGTGTTTTATTTTAATTTGTTTTATTATAAAATTATTTTAGTTTTACATTTTTATTAGTAAGTTCATTTATTATTAAAATGATAAATTAAATTAGGAATTATTAGTAAATGTTTTATTTTGATTATATGTTATTAATCATTTTAATTTAGCATATTTATGATTTAATAAATTATTCGTTTTATTTGGATTATTTTTATGTTTTAAAATTATTTTATTTGTACTTATTAAGTGTTTTTATTTTAATTTGTTATTATGCATTACGGTTTAATTCATATTTTTTATTTTAAACTGATTTATTTTAATTTTACATTTTTATTACTAAGTGTTTTATTTTGATTATTTGTTTTTATTTCAAACTTATTCATTTTAATTTTACATATTTATGATTTAATTAATTATTAGTGATTTATTTAAATTTCTATGTTTTACAATGATGTAATATTCTTTGATCATTTATTTTAAAATTTTTATTTAATTATTAGTGTTCTATTTTGATTTGTTAATTTTTTTATTGCGTATTATTTTGTTTTATTTTTTATTAAACATTGATTTAATTAATCGTTTTGTTATTTTGATAGTTTTTTTTTTATTTTGAATTTTTTTTTAATTTACATTGATTTTTAATTTTAGTTATTTATTTTTTAAATGGTTTAATTTTACATATTTATGATTTAATTATTAGTATGTTTTTTCATCAACTCACAAACCCCAGTTTGTAAACGCTGATGCACCTGATGTAACTCTGAACACACAGAGTTGCATGTAATGCATCTGATCTGTTGTTCTGTGGTCTCAGGTCTCGGTGGTTAAAGGAGCCGGATGCGGATTCCAGTGATCTCTTCAGGATGGTGGCAGAGATCTTCATCCTGTGGTGTAAATCACACGTAAGAGCAGCTTTATGAGGCGCCGGCTATAATATCACATCATGGAGGTCTCGTTAAAACAAGCGTTATTTTAATCACACACGGTCCAGAGAGCATCTCATTATCATTCAGAGCAGCATCGCTCTCTTAACCAGAGCGTCAGGAGCATCTGTTTCTCTGCAGAACTTCAAGAGAGAAGAGCAGAACTTTGTGGTTCAGAACGAGATCAACAACCTCTCGTTCCTCACCGGCGACAGTAAAACCAAGATGGCAAAGGTACGAGTGAGAACTACCACAGATTTCAGACTTCAACACTTCAACCACACCCACATAAATAAAAATCACAATGATATTTTTTAAGGAAATTAACACTTTTCTTTCATCAAGGCAGCATTAAATTAATCAAAAGTGACAGTAAAGACATTTATAATATTACAATGCTGTTCTTTTGATCTTTCTATTCATCTGTGAATCCTGAAAAATAAAATGCGTCACAGTTTCCACAAAAATATTAATGTTTTCAGCATTGATAATAATCAGAAATGTTTCTCGAGCAGCAAATCAGCATATTAGAATGATTTCTGAAGATCATGTGACACTGAAGACTGGAGTAATGATGCTGGAAATACAGCTGCGCATCACAGAAATACATTACAGTTTAACAGATATTCACATAGAAAACAGTTCTTTGAAATTATAATAATATTTCACTGTTTTTAATGCAGTAGTAGTGTACGGATGACAACAGAATTGGACGCGTGTTTCACGTTGATTGTATTGTGAAGGATTATGACACGAGCTGCTCGTGAAGGCAAACCTGAGCTCCAGATTGATTCGTTTTAATATTTCATCGCACATTCCCCTTCATAAATACACACTAAAGCTGTCATTAATTACTAATATCACACATGAGCTCCCTCACATGCTGATATCCACGTCTCAGACGTCATTAAACCTCCGTCACGAGACCATCACTGTTAGATTTGTTTTCACTGGAGAACAAATGAAAGCTCATAAACCTGTCACACATATTCAGATTCACTAAATGCATGTATTTATTAATGTAAAGCTATATTAACAGAACTCATTTGAATTTTACTTTGATTTAATTAATAGCTTTTTATTTTAATTGTTGATTTTTTTTTAAATGATGTTTTTTGCATTTTTTATTTTGATTGTCTTTATTTTAAAATATTTTTTTTTACTTTACATTTGAATTAATTATTAGTTTTTATATTGATGTTTACTTAAATTTGATACATTTTTTTTTTTATTAATGTTTTATTTTTTTTATTCATTTTAATTTTAGATATGTATGATTGAATTATTAGTGTTTTATTTTTATTGTTTTTATTTTACTTTTTTATTTGACATTACAATTTAATTAATAGTTTTTACTTTAATTCTTTATTTTATTTTTTACTTTTTTTTTACATTTTTAAATTATTTTTTCATTTTGATTGTTTTTATTTGATATTAAAATGAAGTTTATTCAGGAATTATTTATGAATTAACTTTTTTTTTTTTTTTTTTCATTTTACGTTGATTTAAGTTTTTTGATACATTTTTTTATTTCACATTTTGCTTCATTTGGAAATGATTTATTTTATTTTTGAATTGTTTAATTTTTTGTATTTTAATTTTAAGGATTATTTTTTTAACAGAACTGATATAGCTTTTGATTCAATCGCTCATGATAAAGCACACATTTATAACCGAATGCATTGAATAACTCTCACAGGAAATGGAAAATATTACTCCAATCTCTCAAAGCAAACTCAGTGGTGTTTGGACTGACCGAATTCATTTAGAAGTTCTGCCGGTCTAATCAGTGCTTTTGATCTGGTTAATCAGTGATTGGATATTTTCTTGAGCGTTTCCTGTGTGAATGTCTTCTCTAACTCTTCTTCTGTCTTTCTCCTTCATGCTCAGTCATTCCTCCCCAAGGTACAGTGAGCCGCATGAGCTCTGATCACTGTGTCTCTGTCATGTTTGTCTGCAGCAGCGGCAGTCAGATTCAGATCAGCTTCATTACAGTCACAGCTGATTCAGTTCCACTCGATCTGCTCTGGCACAGATATACACTTACGCTGTTCGTTTCAGCAGGATTTTCTGAAAGTCTCAGTGATTTGGGTGTCAGGATTCATCAGAGAGTCTTGAAACACGAAGAGAAACAAGATTATTGCGAGACAGTGTTGTTTAGTATTATTTATATACCGTTATAGTATTTATTAATATTTTGAATTAGCTTTCCAGTTTTCATTTTAATTTTGTTTTCAGTAATTTTAGTACTTGTTAACATAAATTTTGTTTCATTGGTTGCTCTTAGTTTGTTTTTTAGTAATTTTTATGTTGATATTTAATAGTATTATTACTCATTATTACCAACAAAATTACAGAAACTTTAAAATTATTGTTGTTATTTATATTTCTTTTGGATTTTATTTTTATTTTAGTAGTTTTAGTACGCCAACTTAAACTTTGTTTCAGTTAGTTGGCAAGGCATTTTTTATTTTAGTAATAGTTCAGTATAGTTTACTTTAGCTTTATTTCCATATTTTTGAGTGAGAGCAGTGGTTTGAGATTGATGTGATCTCGGGTGGTTTTGTGTTGATGATGTGAGAGTAGATGATGCAGTGGTTAAAGCTTGTGTTGTGTCGTGTGTGTGTGTGTGTGTGTGTGTGTGTGTGTTGGATCTGTCGTGTTTCAGTAGTGTCTCTCATGTCAGATGTGGTCGTTGCTGGTGTGTTTTTAAAATTATTGTTGTTATTTATATTTCTTTTGGATTTTATTTTTATTTTAGTAGTTTTAGTACGCCAACTTAAACTTTGTTTCAGTTAGTTGGCAAGGCATTTTTTATTTTAGTAATAGTTCAGTATAGTTTACTTTAGCTTAATTTCCATATTTTTGAGTAAGAGCAGTGGTTTGAGATTGATGTGATCTCGGGTGGTTTTGTGTTGATGATGTGAGAGTAGATGATGCAGTGGTTAAAGCTTGTGTTGTGTCGTGTGTGTGTGTGTGTGTGTGTGTGTGTGTGTTGGATCTGTCGTGTTTCAGTAGTGTCTCATGTCAGATGTGGTCGTTGCTGGTGTGTTTGTGTTGTTAGTCGGTTCTTCTGGTTCTGTGTGTCTTGTGTTGGCAATTCCTTCTTTAAATATTTTTTTGAGTTTGTGAATCATCATCAGACAGCGGAAGCTTTTGTACAGATGTCTTTGATCTCTGAGGAGGGTTGTTTGTTCCTCGGTATTTAATTTTTTTGTCTTTATCGCTGTGTGTGTGTGTCAGGCTGGAGGTCAGGATCAGGAGCGGAAGCATAAGAAGCGTCGTGGAGACTTTTACTCCATTCAGACGTCTCTGATCGTGGCGGCGCTGAAGAAGATGCTGCCCATCGGTCTGAACATGTGCACGCCGGGAGACCAGGAGCTCATCCTGCTGGCCAAGATGCGATACGGCCTGGTACAGGGGTCACGGGTGTCAGGGGTCAAAGGTCACCGCTGTGTGTGTGTGTGTGTGTGTGATTTGATGTTTTTGTTCGGATTGTAGAAGGAAACAGATGAAGAGGTGAAGGAGCACATCAGACAGAACCTGCACCTGCAGGAGAAGGTCAGTCCTGAACACACACTCTCACTTATTAATCACTCACTTTCACTCAACTCACACACGCTCACTCATTACTCACACACGCTCACTCACACTCACTCACACTCACTTACTCACACACGCTCACTCATTACTCACTCACACACACTCACTTACTCACACACAAACACACGCTCACTCAATACTCACTCACACACACTCACTTACTCACACACACACACGCTCACTCATTACTTACGCACACACACTCACTTACTCACACACACACGCTCACTCAATACTCACTCACACACACACACTCACTCGTCAGCTGTCGCTAAAGATTGAGTCTCTCTGTTCACACGCAGTCTGCAGATCCAGCCGTTCAGTGGCAGCTCAACCTCTATAAGGATGTGATGACGAAGACGGAGGACACTCTGGACCCGGAGCGGAGCATCGAGAGAATCCAGAGCATCTCAGCCGCCGTATTCCACCTCGAGCAGGTCACGTCTCATCACTCACAGATCAATCGCATGTCATTCTGTCATTTCTACAGCAGCTGCACCATGTCATACAAATATACAGATTCATATCATTTGAATATTGAATGTTTAGATCAGGGATTCCCAAACTTCTTCATCAGCTCTACCCCATTGAATAATATCTTATTTAAAATGTGAATGTAAAAGACTTTGTTTTTTTTATTTGAAAATGTTATTTTATGATTTGATTAATATTAGTGTTTTGATGGTTTTTATCTTAAAATTATTTATTTTAATTTTTCATTTTTAATAAATTATTTAATTAGTTTTTATTAAAAAATTGCTCATATTCATTTTAGGTAATTAATTAATTATTATTTAGTGTTTTATTTTGATTGTTTTTATTCAAAATATTCATTTTTATTTGATATTTAATTATTAGTGTTTTATTTAGATTTTTTTTTGTTTCTTTTAATTTTAATTTTTTTTCATGATTTAATTCATTATTAGCTTTTCATCAGCACACGAACCCCCTGCTATAGATGCTCAAAACAGTTAATAGATTTGCATTTCCTGCATGAAATAAATATACATAGATGGTAGAAAAAAGACGTATAATCAGGGTGTCAAAAGGAGATTTTCCAACTTTATACTTCAAGAAAAGATAAAAGTGTTCCTCAAACACTCATGTCTGTGTCTCTCTCTATCTCTGGCTGTGTTCAGGTAGAGCAGCCCTTGCGCTCTAAGAAGTGTGTTTGGCAGAAGTTGTTGTCTAAGCAGCGCAAGCGAGCCGTTGTGGCGTGTTTCAGAATGGCGCCGCTCTACAACCTGCCCAGGTAACACGTCTGGAACTGTCTGCCTGTCATGACACATTTGATTCTGATCGTTCAGTACTTTAAGACCCAAACCATGAGCAGAGGCTGAACTCCAAATGTGTGATATATATATATATATATTATTTAATTTGTTTGTTTGTTTTTTGTAGATGCACACACTTTTATTTTTTGTGCATTTATATATATATATATTTGTGTCTGTATGTCCATGCATATATAATTTCATTTATTTTTTTATATTTAAATTTTAAAAAACATTTATTTATTTATTTATTTATTTGGGTTTTTTTTGTAGATGCACACACTTTTATTTTTTGTGTATTTTTATATATATTTGTGTCTGTGTTAGGGCTGCCACTAACGACTATTTTTATTTCGATTAATCTATCGACTAATTTGTCGATTAATCTAAACGATTAATTTCCCACCAAAAAAATCTACAATTTTACTTAAGAATATTTTATTACTTTTGCTACATGGATTAAAAAATTCTGCTAAACATATCAGTCAAAATTTATTAAACTAACTAAACTATTAAACTTAAGACTATTTTTATTTCGATTAATCTATCGACTAATTTATCGATTAATCTAAATGATTAATTTCCCACCAAAAAAATCAACAATTTTACTTAAGAATATTTTATTAAACTATATTTCATTAAACCAAATGAAATCCAAAAGTAAAACAGTAAAGTGCAACATAGAGTGCAAGAAGCAGTTGATTATTAAAATTTAATGGAACCATTAAAAATGGAATCCAGAAAATAATGGAAAACAGAATTTGGTAAAGATAAAACTGTAAAACTCAATTAATTTGACAGGCTTTTTGATTAATACAATTTAATTTAACCATTAAAACAGTATAGAAAAATTAAAATGGAAAAAAAATGAATTTGGAAATAAAACGAATTTCATAGTGCCCTATAATTATAATTATTTTTTTTTGTGGATGTCCACTTAATCTTTAATATTTGGCCATGTCTTTAGGACAGAAATGCTATAGCCACTGTAATTAAAAGAATATGTGGACATCACACCATGTAAACTTATTTTGAAACCACGATGTATTCGCCTGAGTTTCCGTAGATTTATAAATGATTTACCTTACAAATCTGATGAAATAGCGCACGTTGCGTTCCCAGATGAACGTTATAATAAACCCAAACTCACAACAACATGCAGAGATGGAGTTTGAGACGCTCCACACATGATGTAAATGATAACCGTTCCTGTGGAACTACTGTGAACCGAGCCGCTGTGTGACGCACGTACTTAACCTACACGCATGTAAATAATTAAAGCACATATACTGTATTAGAACGGCATTGCATATAATTATTTAATTAAATCGTAGCGTTTGTGAATTCACAATTATGCTTAATTATGGGTTTAATATATCATAAAATGGGTTTAATATATCATGCAGCCTTGGGAAACAGTCTAATAATGTGTTTTATGGATTCTCGTCTGTGAAATGCGCCACTTCCGGTATTTTGCCGGTTAGTCGACGCGAGCAAAATGAAGTCGAGGATTTTTAAAAATCGAATAGTCTAATAAAATCGACGAATCAGGACAGCCCTAGTCTGTGTGTGCATGCATATATCATTTAATTAATTTTTTTATATTTAACATTTAAAAAAAAAAAAAGATATTGTTAAAAAAATATGTATTTATTTGTTTGTTTGTTTTTTTGTAGATGCACACACTTTTATTTTTTGTGTATTTTTATGTATATTTGTGTCTGTGTGTGCATGCGTATATATAATTTAATTTATTTTTTATATTTAAATTGTTAAAAATAAAAAAATATATTGTTAAAAAAAATGTTTGTTTGTTTTTTGTAGATACACACACTTTTATTTTTTTGTGCATTTTTATGTATATTTGTGTCTGTATGTGCATGCATATATAATTTAATTTATTTTTTTATATTTATATTTAAATTGTTAAAAATACAAAAGACATTGTTAAAAATAAAAAAAATCTATTTGTTTATTTGTTTTAGTTTTATCTCATATGGTCGGGCGGTTTTTTGTGCTCAGTAACTCTAAACTGAAGAACGTCATGATTTTTCCTAATAAGCGAGTGCAGTGCTCTAACACTGATTTCAGATCAGTAGTTTGATTTGCAGGATGTGCTTTTATTTCTCGTCTCTTGTTTCCTTTCCTCATCACGTCCCTGTTTTCAGGCACAGAATTAATAATGACTTCCTGAATTCGTACCGTCACTTTTGGCTGAACAGAATTCAGGCGAGTTCTGACCGTGACGGTCTGCTGGCTGTGCTGACGGTAACGTAACGCTCAGAAGCGCTCGCTTTGCTCTCTCAAACTCCAGATGAGCAGCCAGATGCACCATAACTAACTAACTAACTAACTAACTAACTAACCCTCCAGCTCCTCCTGTTTCCCAGGCTGCTCCCTGCTAACCGTGTCTGCTCTCTCCGTCTCAGGCATCGCTCTATTAACCTGTTCCTCACGGGCTACCAGCGGCTCTGGATCGAGGCAGAGATGTACTCGTTTGAGGAGAAGCTAGTGCAGGATCTGGCTGTAAGTAATGATCTGGTCTGAGGTCAGCCGCTGGGTTCCACACTGGACTGGTTTTCTGTCTGTAGCTCTGAGCGCAGCTGCTGCTAAAAGACAACTCTATAAACTCGATATGTGCTGATGACAGAAAATATTTTATCTTTTTTAGTAAGAGTTTTGATTATTTTTATTTTAAAATTATGCATTTTTTATTTTACGTTTAATTATTATTAGCTCATAATCAATGTAAAATTGAAATAAATAAAAACATTTTTATTAAAGTTAATTGTTTTATTTTCATTCGTTTTTATTTTAAATTTATGTACATTTTACATTATTTGCACACCTTTTTTTGTCAGGTCAGTGTATCATCCTGGTATTTAAAGCAGTGTATTATTTATATACACTACCGGTCAAAAGTTTGGGATCAGAACGATTTTTAATGTTTTTTACAGGAGTGTCTTCTGCTCATCAAGGCTGCATTTATTTGATCAAAAATACAGGAAAAAATGTTATATTGTGAAATATTATTATGATGTAAAATAAAGTTTTTCTATTTTAATATACATTTAACTGTCATTTATTTCTGTGATGCGCAGCTGTATTTCCAGCATCATTACTCCAGTCTTCAGTGTCACATGATCTTCAGAAATCATTCTAATATGCTGATTTATTATCAGTGCTGGAAACTGTTATTTCTTTGGAACCTGTGATACTTTTTTTCTGGATTCTTTGATGAATAAAAAGTTAAAAAGAAGAGCATTTATTTAAAATAGAAATCTTTTCTAATAATATACACTACCGTTCAGAAGTTTGGGGTCAGTAAATTTTTATTCTTTATTTTTTTGAAAGAAATTAAAACTTTTATTCAGCAAGGATGTGTTAAATCGTTAAGAAGTGATAACAAAGAGTTATATTGTTAGAAAACATTTATATTTTGAATAAATGCTGTTCTTTTTAACTTTTTATTCATCAAAAAATCCTGAAAAAGTATCGCAGTTTCCAAAAAAAGATATATATTTGGCAGCACAACTGTTGATAATTCTAATAATAAATCAGCATATAAGACAGAAGACACTTCTTTAAAAACACAAGTCTTACTGATCCCAAACTTTTGAGTGGTAGTGTACGTAGTATTATAGCATTTTGTTATATTGCAGTTGGCTTTTAGTTTAAGTTTTAGTAATTTTGTTAAGTGCTTTTACCATTTTTATTAGTTTTTGTTTGTATTATTAGCATTTATTTAACTTCAACTTTGTTAAAATTTTTCCATGTAATTTTAATATTTTTATTGTCAGTGTGAACACACTGATCGCACTTATTATACTACAAAATGGCATAGAATTTATAGAATGCTCTATCCATAAACGCTCAAACTGTGGTGTTTCCTTTTCCTGTTCAGGTCTTTATTTCCTGCACTGATGCATGCTGGTTCTGTTCAGCGCATTAATGCTTTACCTGCTGAAAGCAGCTCAGCTGATCATCACTAACTGTAGCTGCATGACGGTCATTTCACACGCACTAGTGCAGTAGTGCGATTCACAAACTTCAGCTGAACCCGTTTGACCCAGAACATATTTACTTGAAGTCCCTTTAAGTGAATAATTCCATTTTTAACAAGACATTTGCATGTTCAAGGTTCTCTTGTGTGTCTTAATGGTCGCATGACATGCAAATAAACAAATAAAATATTTTATCTTTTTAGTAGGCGTTTTATTTGAATTGCTTTGAAACAATCAAAATAAAACACTTGCTAATAATTAAATCATAAACATGTACAATTAAAATACATTTTAAAATAAAAATATATATTTTTTATTTTAATTGTACGTTTTTATTAATTAATTAATTAAATAATTATTCGTTTTCATCTGCTCACGAACCCCAGCTTGGGAAACCATGTACTAAGGTATGATGCTGTTGAAGTACCATGTAATCATATCAAAGTACCATGGTATCACCGTCTGACAGCCTTACCGTACCATGGTACCACCACAGTACTTTACTGTAGTGGTGTTCTGTGCACTTCATCATAACATATAGAGATACAGTGATCGACACTCATACAGGCTGACATGAGCGGATTCACTGATGGCTGATCTGTGAAAGACAAGTGAGATGTGCTGATAGAGCATCACTGTGGCTATTTAGCTGATATTAAACATGATTGAAGTGTCTCATGTTTGTGTGTGTGTGTGTGTGTGTGTGTGTGTGTGTGTGTGTGTGTGTGTGTGTGTGTGTGTGTGTGTGA
>NW_015557186.1:162806-178702 GCF_001515605.1 Sinocyclocheilus anshuiensis | reverse complement strand
TGTGTGTGTGTGTGGGTGTGTGTGTGAAGAAGACGCAGCCGAAGACTGATGAAGAGGAGGAGGAGATCACAGACACTCAGCCGGACCCTCTTCATCAACTCATCCTGCACTTCAGTCACAACGCACTGACAGAACGCAGGTGAACACACACACACTCTCTCATTGACAAAATGCAGGTGTGCACACACACAATCTCAGGACTGGCGCTACCTATAAGCAGAGCAGGCAATTGCCTAGAGCCTCGGGCTTTGAGGCAGGGCCTCCATAACCATAACACCCCCTATACGCTTATACTGCTTATACTCATCAAGCCTGCATTTATTTAAACAAAAATACAGAAAAAACTGTAATATTCAGCACAGATGTTAAATTGATTACAAAAAAGTGATAGTAAAGACTGACCTGAGACCTGAAAAAAGTATCTCAGGTTATAAAATAAATATTAAGTAAAAATAAATACACACTCGCACTAATGCACTCACACTCACACTAATGCACGCTCACACACAAACATTCACTCACGCTCACACACTCACTCGCACTAATGCACGCTCACACACAAACATTCACTCACACTCACACACTCACTCGCACTAATGCACGCTCACACACTAACACTCACTCACGCTCACACACTCACTCGCACTAATGCACTCTCACTTACGCTCAAACACAGTTGCACTAATGCAGGCTCACACACTAACACTCACGCACGCACGCACACACACTCACTCACACTAATGCACACTCAAACACAAACACTCATTCACGCACACACACTCACTCACACTAATTCACGCTCACACACTCACTTGCACTAATGCACACTCGCACACTCACTCGCACTAATGCACGCTCACACTAACACTCACTCACACTCACACACTCACTTGCACTAATGCACTCTCACTTACGCTCACACACACTTACACTAATGCAGGCTCACACACTAACACTCACACTAATGCATGTTCACACACTAACACTCACGCACACACACTCACTGACACTAAAGCACGCTCACACACTAACACGCTCACACACTCACTCGCACTAATGCACGCTCACACACTCACTCACTCGCTCTAATGCACGCTCACACACTAACACTCACTCACACTCACACACTCACTTGCACTAATGCACTCTCACTTACGCTCACACACACTTGCACTAATGCAGGCTCACACACTAACACTCACGCACACACACTCACTCACTCACTCACACTAATGCAAGCTCACACACAAACACTCATTCACGCACACACACTCACTCACACTAATGCACGCTCACACACTCACTTGCACTAATGCACGCTCACACACTCACTCACTCGCTCTAATGCACGCTCACACACTAACACTCACTCACGCTCACACACTCACTCGCACTAATGCACGCTCACACACTAACACTAATGCACCCTCACACACACACACTTGCACTAATGCACTCTCACTTACGCTCACACACACTTGCACTAATGCAGGCTCACACACTCACTCACACTAATGCACGCTCACACACTAACACTCACTCACACTCACACACTCACTTGTACTAATGCACTCTCACTTACGCTCACACACACTTGCACTAATGCAGGCTCACACACTAACACTCACGCACACACACTCACTCACACTAATGCACGCTCACACACTAACACTCACGCACACACACTCACTGACACTAAAGCACGCTCACACACTAACACGCTCACACACTCACTCGCACTAATGCAAGCTCACACACTAACACTCCCTCACGCTCACACACTCACTCGCACTAATGCACTCTCACTTACGCTCACACACACTTACACTAATGCAGGCTCACACACTAGCACTCCCACACTCACTCGCACTAATGCACGCTCATGCTCACTCACGCTCACATACACTCGCACTAATGCACTCTCACACACTAACACTCACTTATGCTCACACACTCACTCGCACTAATGCACTCTCACTCACACTCACACACACTCGCACTAATGCACGCTCACACACTAACACTCATTCACCCTCACACACACATGCACTAATGCACACTCACACTAACACTCACTCATGCACACACTTGCACTCACGCATGCTCACACATGCTCGCTCACTCACATTAATGCACACTCACACACTAACACTCGCTCACACACACTCTCACTCGCACTCACAGAAACTAACTCACACTTATGCACACTCACACTTGCACTCATGCATGCTTGCGCTCATACACTAACACACACACTCACGTTCACACTTGCTCACACTCACACACACACACACAATCATGCGCACACACTCGCATACAGTCGCACACACTCTCTCTCTCTCACATTCACACACATACACACACAGACACCAGACTGGAGAATAGGATCTTTAGTTATTTTGTCAGGATAAATGTAATGATGTGTGATATGGAGTGTGATCTGGTTTCAGCTCTCTAGAGGAGGATCAGCTGTACATCGCATACGCAGACATGATGGCAAAGGTGTGTGTGTCATGAAATCATCAGATTATCAATCTGTCCCGCTTACTCGATCATAGACAATGTAATCAATTAATATACATAACTTAATATACAATATAATATATATGAAATAATATATAATGAATATACATTAAAATCAGTTAATATTCATAGAATAGTATACAAATTATTTACATGAACACATTTTGTGTTAACGTGTGGTAAACGCATGTAATTTTGGCATGACGCTGTTCTTCATCTGTAGAGCTGTGCTGAAAATGAGGAAGAGGATGAGGAAGGAAAAGAGAAAACATTTGAGGTGAGCAGAGACTAAATATGACACTTAGATCAGACAAATGTGGAGACCTTCAGAACCTGATGTGTGTGTGCGTTTGTATGTGTGTGTATGTGTGTGTGTGTGTGTGTGAGATCAGGAGAAAGAGATGGAGAAGCAGAAGACTCTGTACCAACAGGCCCGACTCCATGACAGAGGAGCAGCAGAGATGGTCTTACAGATGATCAGCGCTAGTAAAGGTACACACACACACACACATGCACACGGACTCTGAGCGATCATCATCACTGAGTGTGTGTTTGATCGTGTTTCAGGTCGTTTGGGTCCGATGGTCACGTTCACGCTGAAGCTCGGCATCTCCATTCTCAACGGCGGAAACATCACAGTCCAGCAGGTGCGTCACTGGAGACTTTTGTCATCATGAACATGTTTATCCAGGTACGGTTTCACTGCCCAATCACATGAGTGATTCACAATCATTTCTACGGCACAGAAAATGCTGGACTATCTGAAGGAGAAGCGAGATGTGGGTTTCTTCAAGAGTCTGTCAGGACTGATGCAGTCGTGCAGGTGATCGCTGGTTCTCTCACTAGTGTTTTATAACTCACTGAATGCGTTTACATGCACATCAAATGACATTTTCAACTCTATATTCAGATTTCAGCCATATTCTGAATATGATGTTTATACACTATGTGTACATGCATGGGTATATTCCTGTGTACATAGTCGTAAGTCTGCCGATCTACACGTGAACTGTTTTATTTAGATTGTTTTTATTTTTAAATTATTTATTTTGATTTAACATGTTTTTAATTTAATTAAAATTAAAAGTGTTTTATTTTGATTATTTTAATGTAAAATTATATATTGAACATTTGTATGATTTAATGAATTATTGTTTTATTTAGATTGTTTTTATTTTAAAATTATTTATTTTAATTGTATTTTATTTAATTATTAGGGAATTCTTAATTTTAAAGTTTTTATTTTAAAATTATTTATTTTAATAAAAAATTGTTTTTATTTAATTATGTGTTTTTTTTTTATTATTTTCATTTAAAAATTCTATATTGTACGTTTGTATGATTTAATGAATTATTGTTTTATTTGGATTTTTTTATTTTAAAATCATTTATCTTAATTGTATTTTATTGAATTATTAGGAAATGTTTAAATTATATATTTTAATTGTACATTTTTATGATTTAATTAATTATTAGTGTTTTATTTGAATTGTTTTTGTTTAAAAATTATTTAAAGGAGATTTCAGATGCTGCTGTTGGCATGTTTTTTGCTCAGTTCTTAGTTTGATTAATACTTCACTATTCATTTCTAATTAATAATTTAATTAGGACACCAACACTTCTCACCTTCAAAAATGCCCAACAACATATATAATCGTTAATGTATTTTTTTTTAAATATAATTCTGTTTAAAATTAAGTCTTGTTGTCACTCCAGAAATGCATTTAGTGTGACTTGCTGTTACTGAATATCTAGTCTGTTAGCACCCATAATTCTTTGTGGTCTGAGCATGTGCATATATTTCTGTTCAGTGGACTTTCTGAATAAGGTGTTTCAATGCAACACATTTCCCATTAAAACATGCAAGGAATTTGGGGAATCAGAATACTGCATTTAAATGAATGGTGCAATCAGATTGTGTCATTTACGTGACTGAATATTGCCAAATTCAGATATAGATGTGCATGTAAATGTAGTCAATGAATGTGATTCAGTGTTATTCATGTATATGCATTTAGCGGATGCTTTTATCCAAAGCAACTTACAGAAGTCTGTGTGTGTGCAGTGTTTTGGATCTGAACGCGTTCGAGCGTCAGAATAAGGCCGAGGGTTTGGGTATGGTGACTGAGGAAGGTTCCAGTAAGTCTCACACACACACATTCATATGATGATCTGATGAGAGCGAGAGAAACTCTTACAATCACACCATCATTACATCATCTCATACTGCACTGTGATCATCACTGATGCACTAAACAACATGCACATAATGCTTTTATTCATCAAGGATGCATTAAATTGATCAAAAGTGACAGTAAAGACATTTCTAATGTTACAGTAGATTTCTATTTCAAATAAATGCTGTTCTTTTGAACTTTCTATTCATCTGTGAATCCTGAAAAATAAAATGCATCACGGTTTCCGCAAAAATATTAATGTTTTCAACATTGAGAATAATAATAAATGTTTCTCGAGCAGCAAATCAGCATATTAGTATGATTTCTGAAGATCATGTGACACTGAAGACTGGAGTAATGATGCTGAAAATACAGCTGCGCATCACAGAAATACATTACAGTTTAACAGAGATTCACATAGAAAACAGCTGTTTTAGATTCTAATAATATTTCACTATTTTTACTGTATTTTGATCAGATAAAATGCAATTACATATAGAAACAATTTTCGGTAACACTTCATATTTGAAGGTTGCATGCACTTTTTATAGCAATAGAAGTAAATTATGCGTAATTACATGCAAATAACCCTAAACCAAACCCCAATCCTAAGCCTATAATAAGTACATGTTGTTAAATAATATTACTCTGTACCTAATTGTATAATCACACTGTAACAAGGACTGTAACAATACATTTCGGTTACACTTTATTTTAAGGTGAGTAATTATACATATAAGTACTGAGTTATATTAATTAACTACATGTGCTTATTATAAGGTTAGGGTTTGGCTTAGGGTTACTTGCATGTAATTATGCATGATTAATTGTTATTATAATAGTAAGCACATGTAGCATGTGTAACAAGGACAGCTTAAAATAAAGTGCTACCTAAATTTCGAAATAAATGACACAAAAAAAACAGCAAATAACTTTTTTTTTTGAAATTTTGAAGTTGTGAAATTGTATTTATTTATAGTATTTTATGCCACTTTTATTCTAAAGATTTTGATTGTTTGATTGCTCGTGGTGCAGTATATACAGTTTTCACTCTTATTTACCATCTTTCTTTATCTGTTGTTCTTTAGAATCATACGATATGCACACAGTAATGTCTCTGTATAGTTGATTTGATTGATTTGTTTTGAATGACTGACGGTTCACGAATCGTGTGATTCAGGCAGAAGTGATGGTGATGTTTCAGTGTCAGTATCTCTGGAAGTTTCCGTCTCTTCTCCTCTGCTTATGTCTGCTGTTTTTCTATGTTGATTTCTTTCTTCTTGTCATCTTTTGTCATCGGTGGCAGTCAACGTGAGGGAGCGCGGTAAATACACGCTTCAGATTCTCCTGTCTGTCTGTCTGTCTGTCTGAGTGCAGTGCATGTGTCATGTGACAGGAAGTGAACCCCACTGACGTCTGCTGGTTCCTCCTTTCTGTCCGTTTCTCTCTCTCTATTTCTCGCTCGTCTTCCTGTCCTTAATAAGTGCTTACTGTGCAATTGATGCTAAATTCACACGACTAACGAATGAAGCCCTTCAGTGTTTAGTAGGAAGTTTCGCTGATTTTGTTTTAAAAAGGCACATTACTGTAAACGAACCTTATAAATTGCAGTTTGTGAGTAGATGACAAGCTAATTATGAAATAAATCCTAAAAGTGTACAATTAAAATAAGTAATTTTAAATGAAAACAATCAAAACAAAACACCCACTAATAATTAAGAGATTCAACTGAATCATTTTCAAAATAAAAACAATCAAAATAAAACACGTACTAATTAAATGTCAAATTAAAATGAATATTTTTAAAAAAGGAAATCAGAATAAAACACTTACTAATAAGTAATAAAATGTCAAATTAAAATGAATAGTTTCGAAATAAAAACAGTCAAAATAAAAACACCTACTGATAATTAAATAAAAATGGTAATTTAAAATGAATAATTTTAAAATAAAGGAAATCGCAATAAAGCACTTACTAATTAATTAAAAATATCCAATTAAAATGAAAAAAAAAAAACGTAAGATAAAAGCAATCAAAATAAAACACCTACTAATTAAAAATGTCAAATGGGTAATTTAAAAATAAAAAAAATCTAAATAAAATGCTCAATAATAATTAAATAAAAAGTCAAATTAAAAATAAATAATTTTCAAGTAAACAATCCAAATAAAACACATAATAATAATTAAACAAAAAATCTGATTGAAATTAATATTTTTAAAATAAAAACAATAAAAAAAACACCTAGCAATAATTAAATAAAGCGTCAAATTAAAATTACTCCTTTTAATTTGATATATTATTTAATTATTACTAGGTGTTTTATTTTTATTGTTAAATGAACAATTTTATAATAAAATAATATACAAAAAAAGATCCAATGTTTTATTTGTCTACTTGCTTGTGATGTGACCATTAACTGACATCAGAGAACCATAAACATGTTAATATGCTTAAAAGGTTAGTTCTTTAACATAAATGGATGTAATAAATCGCCGATCATAAACACATGCTTTACAGTCTGACAGAGTACCAGTAATTAAAGGGATAGTTCACCCAAAAATGAAAATGTATTAGAGGTAAAATATGATATAAATACTGTTCGGTTTCTGGCACAAACCGATCGTTTCGTGTCTTAGGACATCAATGTGTCGTCACGAGCCGCAGGGTTTAATTTGGATTTGTCTGTGCGTGTTTTTTTTACTCTCATAGATTTTGTTACCATTGCCATGCATTATACGACTGATAGACTGCAACGGCTGGACTTAAAAATCATAATTTGTGTTCTACTGAAGAAACAAAGTCACCTACATCTTGGATGCCCTGGGGGTAAGCAGATAAACATCACATTTTCATTTTTGGGTGAACTATCCCTTTAATCAACACAAACTTTATTTGAAACCAATGACAGAACATTTAGATATATGTATTCTGAGCAGATCATTATTTACAGTCTGTGTTCTTCTGCTTGAGCTCAATGTGATGTAGTGAAATACTGATGGAGAACGTGATCAGACAACCTCCTCAAATACGATGTCAGGTGGATCAGAGCATGTCACGGTAGAAGAGTTAATTAACCCATTAACACTGAATGCTGATGAACGGCCAGTAGACAGAAGCTCTGTGGAAGTCTGGCTCTGTTAAAGCAGATCTTGTTGAAGGAATCTGAAATTTCTCTGTTTCCCTGAAGGCTCTAAAGTTCTTCAGAATGACGAGTTCACCAAAGATCTGTTCAGGTTCCTGCAGCTCCTGTGTGAGGGACACAATAACGGTAAGAAATCTGAATAACGGATCATCTGAACCACACAAACGCGTGAGCTTCTGCTCTAGTGACGCTCGTGTGTGTTTCAGACTTCCAGAACTTTCTCAGGACGCAGACAGGAAACACGACCACAGTCAATATAATCATCAGCACCGTGGACTATCTGCTCAGACTGCAGGTACACACACACACACACACCTGTCTGTATCTCTCTCTCTCTCTCTCTGTCACACACACACAACTCAACTCAAAACACCGTAACCACATAGCAACGCCCTAGTACCCACTCAAAACTCCGTAACTACATAGCAACACCCTAGTAACCACTCAAAACACTGTAACCACATAGCAACGCCCTAGTAACCACTCAAAACTCCATAACTACATAGCAAACCCTAGTAACCACTCAAAACTCCGTAACTACATAGCAACACCCTAGTAACCACTCAAAACACCGTAACCACATAGCAACGCCTTAGTAACCACTCAAAACTCCGTAACTACATTGCATCGCCCAAGTAACCCCTCAAAGCACCATAACCACATAGCAACACCCTAGTAACCACTCAAAACTCTGTAACTACATAGCAACACCCTAGTAACCACTCAAAACTCTGTAACTACATAGCAACACCCTAGTAACCACTCAAAACTCTGTAACTACATAGCAACACCCTAGTAACCACTCAAAACACTGTAACCACATAGCAACGCCTTAGTAACCACTCAAAACACCATAACCACATTGCATCGCCCAAGTAACCCCTCAAAGCACCATAACCACATAGCAACACCCTAGTAACCACTCAAAACACCGTAACCACATAGCAACGCCCTAGTAACCACTCAAAACTCCGTAACTACATAGCAACACCCTAGTAACCTCTCAAAACTCTGTAACTACATAGCAACACCCTAGTAACCACTCAAAACACCGTAACCACATAGCAACGCCTTAGTAACCACTCAAAACACCATAACCACATTGCATCGCCCAAGTAACCCCTCAAAGCATCATAACCACATAGCAACACCCTAGTAACCACTCCAAACACCATGACCACATTGCAATGCCCTAGTAACCACTCAAAACTCCGTAACCACATAGCAATGCCCTAGTAACCACTCCAAACACCATAACCACATTGCAATGCCCTAGTAACCACTCCAAACTCCGTAACTACATAGCAATGCCCTAGTAACCACTCAAAACTCCGTAACTACATAGCAACGCCCTAATAACCACTCAAAACACCGTAACCACATAGCAACGCCCTAATAACCACTAGAAACACCATAACTGCAAAGCAACGCCCGAGTAACCACTCAAAACATCATAACCACATACCAACACCCTAGTAACCACTCAAAACACTGCAACCACTTGAAACAACATAACCGCATAACAACGCCCTAGTAACTACTGAAAACACTATAACTGCATAGCAACGCCCTAGTAACCACTCAAAAGATCGTAACCACATAGCAACGCCCTAGTAACCACTCAAAATAACATAGCAGCACCCTAGTAACCACTCAAAACTCGGTAACCACATACCAACACCCTAGTAACCACTCAAAACACTGTAACCACTTGAAACAACATAATCGCATAACAACGCCCTAGTAACTACTGAAAACACCATAACAGCATAGCATGTTAATGTTGTTCTGTATTATTAATCTTGTACTCTGGGTATAACTACTGAAAACACCATAACTGCATAGCAACGCTCTAGTAACCACTCAAAAGATCGTAACCACATAGCTACGCCCTAGTAACCACTCAAAATAACATAGCAGCACCCTAGTAACCACTCAAAACTCGGTAACCACATACCAACACCCTAGTAACCACTCAAAACACTGTAACCACTTGAAACAACATAATCGCATAACAACGCCCTAGTAACTACTGAAAACACCATAACAGCATAGCATGTTAATGTTGTTCTGTATTATTAATCTTGTACTCTGGATAAACATTAATGTTGTCCTGAGTTTTGCAGGAGTCAATCAGTGACTTTTACTGGTATTACTCTGGTAAAGACGTGATGGACGAGGCGGGCCAGCGGAATTTCTCCAAAGCTCTCGCTGTAGCCAAACAGATCTTCAACTCGCTCACTGAGTACATACAGGTAATGTGGAGATGTTCATTTTGTCTACATGAAAGATTTCTTGTGGTTTCTTATTTTAAAACACAATATTGAAAACATTTTTAGGTTAACTTTTATTTGACTGTGTGATTTATTTTTTTCTGTCAAATATTTTATGTTTACAATTTTATTTTAATTTTATTTATGTATTTATTTAATTATGTTTATTTAGAATTTTTTTATGTTTTATTTTATATATATTTAGTATGTTTATAATTTCATTTTATTAATCTGAGAACAGTCATAGGAAGTCCTCTCTTCATTGCGTGTGTCTCATTCAGGGTCCGTGTATCGGGAACCAGCAGAGTTTGGCTCACAGCAGACTTTGGGACGCCGTCGTCGGATTTCTGCACGTCTTCGCCAACATGCAGATGAAGCTGTCACAGGTGCATTATTCAGTCGCTGTCTGTGTATCCTGAGTTTCTTGCTTCTGTCTGTGTCGATCTGTAGTACTGCTGTGAGTGCTGTCAAAGGCCTGAGCTGTATCTGCAGTAGCGTCCGTGAACACTAGATGTCTCAGCTGCTGCTTCTGGAGTCCCATCACTGATGCTGAGATGAGATTGAGACCTTGAGCTGGTGTTGTTTGATGGTGCATCAGCAGATTAAAGATGATTTAGTAAATGAAAGCATCCAGACCATCACAGCGACTCTCTGATGCGCCATCACTCCCCTTCATCACGCTAATGAATATCTCTCTTGATTCCTCACAGGACTCCAGTCAGATCGAGCTGCTGAAGGAGCTGATGGATCTGCAGAAGGACATGATAGTCATGATGCTGTCACTGCTGGAAGGTTCTGCTGCACAAACATTCATTTTGTCAGCTGTTTTTTCATTTAGTCTTTATTATTTAGTATTTATAATTTAGTATTTAGTCAACCTGTCAAGTTTTAGCTGACTAAAAGTCTGGGAATTTTAGTCTAGTTTTAGTCAATTAAAACTTAGGCACATTTTAGTCATGCTGTATAACAGTTAAACTGATAATCACACATATTTTGCCTAAAATTATAATTGCGATTGCTTATGATTGTTATCATCTGGCAACAAACTCCGTTTCAGCTGTAAAGCAGCTCTACAGAAGACAGTAGTGTCATTATTCAGATCAATTCGATTCAAGGTTGATTCAATCATGATTTTTTTATGTCATTTTTATTATTTATTTTTTTATTTTTTTAAATGTCTATAGTTTTTATTAATTCTATTTAAGTTTTAGTTATTTTAGTTTAACTAAATGAAAATGAGAAACATTGCCTTGGCAACTTGCTGAAATACATTTTTTTATGTTTTAATTGAATTTTTCAATTAGTGTTTATTTTATTTCAAATTACAATTTTTTGTAAATTATTGTACTTTCACCAATAAGCACAAATCAAGAGATTGTCGACTCACACACATGCTTTATTTGACCTCACCTACTTTCCTGATTTATTAGGTTATCAGAAATATAAACTCAGAATCCAAAACAGTGACTCCTAAAATTAATTCCAAATTACATTCATGATTTTCTATTAAAACAACATATTTGTATTGTGGCACAGAGGTGCATAAGTGACAATTCATATAATCTTTGTCAAAAGGTCTTCAACAAATATTTTTCTCCATAGTTTCCGTTAATGAAATTAAAGAAATAGTTCACCCAGAAATGCAAATTCTGTCATCATTTACTTTTCCTCAAATTGTTTCAAACCTGTATGAGTTTCTTTCTTGTGTTGAACACTAAAGAAGATATTTTGAAGAATGTTGGTAACCAAACAGTTGACGATAGCCATTGACTTCCATAGTATTTTTTTCCATACTATAGAAGTCAATGGGGACCAACAACCATTTGATAACCAACATTCTTCAAAATATCTTTTGTTCTCAACAGAAGAAATGAATTCAGGTTTGGAACAATTTGAGGCAGAGTAAATGATGACAGAATCTGCATTTCTGGGTGAACGGTCGTTACACAACGACACACATAAATTACAATGAATCCTGGATAAAACTCCAGTTTTCTCCTTCAGGAAACGTGGTGAACGGGACCATCGGCAAGCAGATGGTGGACACTCTGGTGGAGTCCTCCAGCAACGTGGAGATGATTCTCAAATTCTTCGACATGTTCCTCAAGCTGAAAGATCTGACGACCTCAGAGAACTTCAAGGAGCACGACCCCGACCGTAAAGGCGTGATCTCCAAGAAGGAGTTCCAGAAGTCCATGGAGAACCAGAAGCAGTACTCTCAGTCCGAGATCGAGTTCCTGCTGTCCTGCGCCGAGGCCGACGAGAATGACATGTTCAACTACGAAGAGTTCGTCAAGCGCTTCCACGAACCCGCCAAGGACATCGGCTTCAATGTGGCGGTTCTGCTCACCAATCTGTCGGAGCACATGCCTCACGATTCCCGACTGTCCACCTTCCTGAACCTGGCTGAGAGCGTTGTGAACTACTTCGAGCCCTACCTGGGCCGCATCGAGATCATGGGCGGCGGCAAGAGAATTGAGAGGGTTTACTTCGAGATCAGCGAGTCCAGCCGAACGCAGTGGGAGAAACCGCAGGTCAAGACCAGTCGCATTTATTTCTACAATGCAGATTGATTCAAAGCAGCTTCACAGTGATAAACAGGCAAAAGTGTTCATAAAAACAATGTTAATGTCAATTCAGTTCAATAACAGTGTCAAAGTCACAAAATTCATCAATTATGAAACACGTTCAATTCAGTTCAATAAGTGTCAGTCACAAAATTAATCAATTATGAAACAAATTCAATTCATTTCAATAATAGTGTTGATGTTGTAAAATTTTGAAACGTTTAATTTCAGCTGTAATGCAGCTCTACAGAAGACAGTAGTCATTCAGATCAATTCAGTTCAGCGTTGATTCAATTCTGTTGATTCGATGGATTAATTAATTATGATACAAGTTCAATTTAGTTCTGTTGATTCAATTTTGTTTAATAACTGTCAATTGTAAAATTCATCAGTTGAAACAATTAAATTCAGCTGTGAAACAGCTCTACAGAAGACGATAGTGTCAATATTCAGATTAATTTAGTTCATCATTGATTCAGTTCAGTTCAATGTTGATTCAGTTCACTTCAAAAACTCAATGTCGCAAGATTATGAAACAAATTCAGTTCGGCTTTGATTCAATTCAGTTTTTAGTAACTCAGTTGCAAAATTATGAAACAAATACTTTTGTTCAATAACTGTTAATTTTGTAAAATTCATCAATTATGAAATGATAAATTCAATTCAGCTATAAAACGACTTTAAACAAGACAGTATCATTATTCAGATCAATTTGGTTCAATGTTGATTCAGTTATGTTCAACAGTGTCAATGTTGCTAAATTAATCAGTTATGAAACATTCAGTTCTACATTTATTTAATTCAGTTCATTGTTGATTCAATTCAGTTTAGTAACTGTCAAAGCTGCAAAAATCGTCAATTATGAAACATTCAATTCGGTTCAATAAATGTAAATGTTGCAAAATTAATCAATTATGAAACATTCAATTCGGTTCAATAAATGTAAATGTTGCAAAATTAATCAATTATGAAACATTCAATTCGGTTCAATAAATGTAAATGTTGCAAAATTAATCCATTATGAAACAAGTTCAGTTCGATATTGATTTAGTTCAGTTAATTGATTCAATTCAGTTTAGTAACAGTGTCAGTGCTATAAAATTAATCAATTACGAAACGATGAATTCAATTTAGCTTTAAAAAACTTTACAGAAGACAATAGTGTCATTATTCGGATCAATTAAATTCCATGTTGTTTCAGTTTAAGATGGTTCAATTCCGTTTAGTTACAGTATCAGTGTCGCGAAATTAATCAATTGTGAAATGAATTCAATTTCATTTCATAGCTCTACAGAAGACAATAGTGTAATTATTCAGATCAATTCAGTCCAGTGTTGATTCAGTTCACTTCAATAGCTGTCAGTGTTGCAAAATTCATCAATTATGGAACAAATTCTGTTCCATTCAATAACCATGTCAATGTTGTAAAATTCATCAGTTGAGAAGTTCAGTTCAATGTTTATTCATTTCACCCCAATAACGTAGATTGATCAAATGATTCAGTTCAGTTCAATGTTGATTCAATTCTGTTCGATAACAGTGTCAATGTTGCAAAAGTCATCAATTATGAAGTTAAATTCAGTTCATTGTTGATTCAGTTCAATGTTGATTCCGTTCACTTAAATAACTGTCAATGTTGAAAAAAATCATCAATTATGAAACAAGTTCAATTCAGCTATAAAGCAACTCTACAAAAGACAATAGTCATTATTCAGATCAATGCAGATTGATCAAATGATTCAGTTCAGTTCAATGTTGATTCAATTCTGTTCGATAACAGTGTCAATGTTGCAAAAGTCATCAATTATGAAGTTCAATACAGTTCATTGTTGATTCAGTTCAATGTTGATTCCATTCACTTAAATAACTTTCAATGTTGCAAAAGTAATTAATTATGAAACAAGTTCAGTGTTGATTCAGTTCAATAACTGTCAATGTTGCAAAATTCTTTAATTATGAAAAATATAAAACAATTCTACAGGAGACAATAGTTTCATTATTCAGATCAATTGAGTTCAGTGTTCATTCAATTCTGTTCAATAACATTGTCAGTGTTGCATAATTCATCAGTTATTAAATGAGTTCAATTCAGTTCATTGTTGATTCAGTTCAGTTCAATAACTGTCAATGTTGCAAAATTCATCAATTATAAAAGTTCAATTTCAGCTGTAAACCAGCTCTACAATAGAGTCATTATTCAGATCAATTTAGTTGAAGTTCTATTCTCATCTGTTAGTGTCAATGCATTAAATGAATAATATTACAGAATATTGTCATTTAATCCGAAGGTCAAAGAGTCCAAGCGGCAGTTTATCTTCGATGTCGTCAACAAGGGTGGAGAATCCGAGAAGATGGAGCTGTTCGTGAACTTCTGCGAGGACACCATCTTCGAGATGCAGCTGGCATCTCTGATCTCCGAGCCGGATGCTGCTGAGAGACAAGAGGAGGATGATGATGAAGATGATACTCGGAGCGTGGATCTAGACGAGGACGATGAAGATAGCGCACAGGAGTCTTCCTCAGCGTTCGCTCTGGCCTGCGTCTCCATGAGGAAGAGTCTCTCCAACCTGCGGCAGCTGCTGACCTTCAGGAGCATGAGGAGACAGTACCGCAAGCTGAGGAAGATGAGCGTCCGGGAGATGATCCGAGGATTCTTCTTCTTCTTTTGGATGATCTTCACTGGCATGTTCCGCTTCCTCTACGGCCTCGTCTGGGGCTTCTTCCACATCCTATGGTCCACGCTGTTCGGCGGCGGTCTCGTGGAAGGAGCCAAGAACATGAAGGTGACGGACATTCTGGGGAACATGCCGGATCCCACACAGTTCGGGATCCACGGAGACGTTCTGGAGCTGGAGAAGCTGGAGTACTGCGACGTGTCGTCGGTGGCGGAGCTCGGGCGCATGGCGGCGGGAGATCAGGCGGAGATGGACCTGATGACGGAGCTGATGTACATGCAGCCCAGGAGGGAAGGAGGCAAGCATGGCATGGAGCCGGGGCTGGGAGACATGTCCGAGGTGATCGGAGTGGACGCTCCGTCTTTAGCCAGCGCCGTCCATCAGAAGAAAGCTCAGGTGTGTGTTCACAGCCTCAGACTCTGAAAGAAGTCTCTTCTGCTCACTAGGGCTGCTCTTATTTTATCAAAAATACAGTAACAATAGTGATATATTATTATAATTTAAAATAACTGTTTTCTATGTGAATCTCTGTTAA
>NW_015557186.1:162361-162647 GCF_001515605.1 Sinocyclocheilus anshuiensis | reverse complement strand
CAAAGCTGAATTTTCAGCATCATTACTCTAGTCTTCAGTGTCACATGATCTTCAGAAATCATTCCAATATGCTGCTCAAGAAACATTTCAACAACCGTTGCACATTTGCATTTAAAAAAAATACACATAAAATGCTGTTTATTGATTAATCTGGTGTTTTCTGTGCAGGAAGCCGCCAGTAAGCAGTCCGCTGAATCCGAGACCAAATCAGAGTCTGAGAAGGCCGAGTGAGTGTGTGTGTTTGTGTGTGTCTGTAAGTGTGTGTGTGTGTGTGTGTGTGTGTGTG
>NW_015557186.1:158004-161232 GCF_001515605.1 Sinocyclocheilus anshuiensis | reverse complement strand
GGGACTTAAACCTGACTACACACAGACTCATGGGGACTCATGTCACGGTGGGGACCTAAATTGTGGTCCCCACAGGTAAACAAGCTAATAAATCACACAGAATTCAGTTTTTTGAAAATCTAAAAATGCAGAAAGTTTCCTTTAAGGGGGTAGGGTTGGTGTAGGGCAATAGAATATACGGTCTGTACAGTAGAAAAAGCATTACGCCTATGGAGAGTCCCCACAAGGATAGCAAACCAGACGTGTGTGTGTGTGAAGCACTTGTCGTAGATCTGTGCTCACAGTTGTGTGTGTGTGTGTGTGTGTGTGTGTGTGTGTTCATGTCCACAGTGTGGAGGACGGAGAGAAGAAAGACCAGCACAAGGGCAAAGAGGAGAGCGTGTCAGACGAGAAGAAGCCGCTGAAGAAGAGACGCGGTCAGAGGAAGCAGCAGGCCGAGGCCTTCATGGCAGCATTTTTAGCCGGTCTGGACATCCATCAGACCAAAACCCTGGTGAGGAACGTCAAAGATCCTTACTTTATATATCCTTACATAAAAACTCATGAGTAATTCCACACAGTTCTCATGAAGAGAGACTCAAATGTATTTGAAGAGTGTTTTGTCTGAACACAGCAGTGCTTCAAAAAGTCTGGATGAGGAGCTTCGGTCACCGAGGGTTTTTGCAGGTTCTCGTTCACCTTCCTGACACGTGACTCGTGTAAATGACGTGTTTTTCTGTTCGTCACTCGAACACTAAAAATAAGTCTGTGTTTTCAGAATTATCTGGCCAGAAACTTCTACAACCTGCGATTCCTGGCTCTGTTTGTGGCGTTCGCCATCAACTTCATCCTGCTCTTCTACAAGGTGAGCAGAGCTTTCATGAACCTTAAAAACCTCTTTATTTTCATCATTGCCTCCCTTTTGTCTAATTTTTTATTTTTTTTTCCCACCCTGTATGTATCAAAACATACAAATAAATCATAAATGAAAAACATGAGCTCATATTTACTTATTTAAGGTCACTATATCTCTTATGTCTGAATTTTTTCATTTTTTATTTATTGTTTGTTCTACATACCCTGTATGTATCAAAAATTATACATATCATATATAAAAACATTAGCTTGCACGTATTTATGTATTTATTTATAATTAATTTTAATTATTTCTTTTACTTCCCTTTTGTCTGGTTATTTTTTATTATTTTATTTTTTACTATTGTATGTATAAAAAATCATAAATAAATCATAAATAAAAAAACATTTTTCACACTTTTATTTATGTATTTATTATCTCCCTTTTGTCTGTTTTTTATTATAATATTATTATTTAGTATTTTTTTCTTTCTTCCCACCCTGTATGTATCAAAAAATATTAATAAATCATAAATTAAAATAAAACTAAATATTTTTCACATTTTTATTTAGATATTTATTATCTCCCGTTTGTCTGTTTTTTATTCATATTATTTAGTATTTTTTTCCTCCCACCCTGTATGTATCAAAAAATATTAATAAATCATAAATTAAAAAAAAAACTAAATATTTTTCACATTTTTATTTATATATTTATTATCTCCCTTTTGTCTGTTTTTTTATTATTATTATTATTATTATTATTATTTCGTTTTTTTCTCTTCCCACCCTGTATGTATCAAAAAATAATAAATCATAAATAAAAAAACAACATGAGATCACATTTGTTTATTTGATTTGATTTGATTGAATTGGAGTTTTCTTTATTGTTATTTAGTAATTGTTTTTCTTTTTCCACGCTGTATCAAAAAAATTCTAAATATTATAAATCATAAATTAAGAAAAAAAAAGAACATGAGCCCACATTTCAATTAATTCATTTTATTTTATTTTTGCCATTGCCGAGGACGCAGTTCGAAGTTCCCATGAAAGGGAACAAACATGTGCTCCTGTCTATCATTGTGTGTGTGTGTGTCTGTGTCTGTGTCTGTGTGTGTGTGTGTGTGTGTGTGTGTGTGCAGGTGACCGGTGAGGATTCAGATGATCTGGACCCGTGGACGCGGCGAGAGGAAGAGGAGGAGGATGAAGGTGTACTGGAGTATTTTGTTCTTCAGGAGAGCACGGGTTACATGGCTCCGACCCTGCGCTTCCTCGCCGTCATGCACACCGTCATCTCCTTCCTCTGTGTGCTGGGATATTACTATCTGAAGGTGCGGATCACACATGAGAGATGTGTTTGTGAAGTGTTCATCAGTGCAGCTAAACCTCTCTTCTGCACCGCTCAGGTGCCGCTGGTGGTGTTCAAGCGTGAGAAGGAGATCGCACGCAAGCTGGAGTTCGACGGGCTCTACATCACCGAGCAGCCGTCTGATGATGATATTAAAGGCCAGTGGGACAGACTAGTCATCAACACGCCGTGAGTCTGTCTTTGACATCAGCACTGATTCATTCAGTGCATCCTCATGTGAAATTGATCCTCGTGACATTTGCATGGTCTGATTTGTGACAGTGTCTATGAAGATTTAAACACGGTTTCTGTGTCTTACGCAGGTCTTTTCCAAACAACTACTGGGACAAATTTGTCAAACGGAAGGTAAGTGTGAAGGCTTGAGAATATGAAGGTCGAACAATAAATAAATAAATCTGTCTCTCTGTAGATAAGTAAACTTGTATTATTATAAAGAAAAAGAAGTGTACAGTATTTTAAGGTTTTTAAATCTGGAGTGCTTCAGATGATTCATGCGAGCGTGTCGTCATATTGATGAGGTTGTGTTTGCGCTGCAGGTTATTAATAAGTACGGCGATCTTTACGGAGCCGAGCGGATCGCGGAGCTGCTGGGTTTGGATAAAAGTGCTTTAGACTTCAATCCCACTGAAGAGACGGTCATTAAAGACGCCTCGCTGCTGTCCTGGTCAGGAACTACATCACTCACTCATTAGGAAGCATTCAGATGATGCATGTTTGAGTGATTGCATCGTTTACATAATCTGTCATATTATCAAATCTGCTGTTCGTTCTCAGTCATAATAATAGCAGACCGCCGCTTCTCATTCTTTTTGACTCCAGACCTCTTCATAGAGACTATAACCAGCAGTCAGGATGACAAAGCTGCTTTATTTACTGAAACTTGGACTGTTAATAGATTAAAATAATTATATGCATAATTATGTGATTCCAGAAGTTTCATCATGATTTCTGGATTACAAAATATATATATATATATAAATTTGTTTTTTTGTTGTTGTTTTTTTTACTTTTAAGCAAATATATAT
>NW_015557186.1:153876-157884 GCF_001515605.1 Sinocyclocheilus anshuiensis | reverse complement strand
TTATATATATATATGATTTTTTTAATTATATTTTTTACAATAAACAAATTTATATTTATTATAGAAATTTCCATGACAAAATTATTTTATGTTATGCTATGTTATGTTATGTGATGTTATGTTATTTTAAATCCCACTTTTAAAAATTTCCATAGTTCCTCAATAAAAAGGACATTTTTTTGAGTTGATTGAATTAAAATAATTAATACATATTTAAGCTTTTACGTCTTATTTTAAATCATTTTAAGCCACTTGGGGGTTTGCTGAGCCCCAGGACCTGATTGAGAACCACTGTAGAAGTCGTTTGATTGTAGCTGTTCATTCATCTTCTCTCAGACCTGTAAGAGTGACTCTAACTGTTCTTCAGGTTGAGCTCCATTGACACCAAGTATCACGTGTGGAAGATGGGCGTCGTGTTCACTGATAACGTGAGTGTGATTACTGTTTCACGAGATTGCAGGAATAGTTCAGCTGAAAATGAAAATTTTTTGAATGTGCAGATTTCTCTCCTGATTCAGACCAGAACACTTTTTCACTGGAGCAAGCGTTATTATGGATTATGGACTCGTATTTTTGTTAAAAGCGTCTGAATGCTGGATTTGTTTCAGCTTTTGTCTTCTCCAGATGTTAACTGATGGACTGGAGTGCTGTGGATTATTGTGATGTTTTTATGACTCATTCTGACGGCACCCATTCACTGCAGAGCATCCATTGCTGAGCATTTTCGGATGCCCTACTCCTTTAATGAGATCATGATTGCTGATGTGGCATCAGTTTCTTCTTGTTCTGTCGTTGCAGTCGTTCCTGTATCTGGTCTGGTACACCACCATGTCCATCCTGGGACATTATAATAATTTCTTCTTCGCCGCTCACCTGCTGGACATCGCCATGGGCTTCAAAACGCTGAGGACCATCCTGTCCTCCGTCACACACAACGGCAAACAGGTTTGACTCCAAACGTTGTGGCTCTGGGATTGGTTTTTCTTCTTTATTTTGATCTTTTGAACCGTATTCATGTTAAACTGTGTGTGTGTGTGTGTGTGTGTGTGTGTGTGTCTCAGCTGGTGCTGACAGTCGGGCTGCTCGCTGTGGTCGTGTATCTCTACACCGTCGTAGCGTTCAACTTCTTCCGCAAGTTCTACAACAAGAGCGCAGATGAGGATGAGCCCGATATGAAGTGTGATGACATGATGACGGTGAGTGATGGATTTACGCCATATAGTTAGGGCTGTTAAAATGATTAAGGCATTTAACGCAGCCGCTCGTCCAGACCTGTCCGTCATCTTCCACTGATGCGGTGTCTGATGATCATGATATGAGCCTAAAATTCAAGATATGAGGCAAAAAATAAATCACCCTCTTATATTTATATCATATGATATAGTTCAGAAATATCACACCAGCAAGAGCGCTGTTTCTCCCCAATATCTGCACCATTGATTTATACAACAGTTCAATAATCAAGAAGTTCATATTGTGTTAATTCTCAAACTTCAATGTGGTCTGTTTTGCTCAATTTCACAAATGAAAATAGTTGCATTTAAAGTCACAGCAGAACTGATGAGTCTGATCAACACACGACGATGATTCGTTACAAAATGAATCCACGATTTTGAACAAATCAAGTGAGTCAATGATTCAGTGACTCATTCATAAAGGCAGTCACTTGATTCATTTCTGAATGAATCAGCCGTTTGAACGATTCAAGTGAGCAAATGTTTAAGTGACTCATTCATAAAGACAGTCACTTGATTCATTTCTGAATGAATCAGCCGTTTGAACGATTCAAGTGAGCAAATATTTAAGTGACTCATTCATAAAGACAGTCACTTGATTCATTTCTGAATGAATCAGCCATTTGAACGAATAGGTTGAATGAAAGATTCAATGACTCCCTCATTAAGACAGTGACTTGCTGCCACCTACGATAATGACTTTAAATTATCTTTTGAGGGGAATTTCTCAGACTAAATTGATGTGCAATTAACATCATGTAATTAATTATAAATTAAAAAATCTTAATTACTTGACAGCCCTACGTATAATAGAATCACAGAGATACCGTGAGTGTGTGTGTTCACTCGTGTGTGTGTGTGTGTGTGTGTGTGTGTGTGTGTGTGTCAGTGTTATCTGTTCCACATGTACGTGGGTGTCCGAGCTGGCGGCGGGATCGGTGACGAGATCGAGGACCCCGCGGGCGACCCGTACGAGCTCTACCGGATCCTGTTCGACATTACCTTCTTCTTCTTCGTCATTGTGATCCTGCTGGCCATCATACAAGGTACCGCAGGATATATGTGTGTCCGTTTATTTACATTTACATTTACATTTAGTCATTTAGCAGACGCTTTTATCCAAAGCGACTTACAGTTGGGGGATACATAAAGACTGAGATCCGTGCAGCTACCGTTGGATCATCTGTTTGAAATGAAAGATAGAGCTGTGTGTCATCAGCATAGCAATGGTAGGAGAAGCCATGTGCCTGTATGATGGGACCCAGTGATGTTGTGTATATGGAGAAGAGGAGGGGTCCAAGAACTGATCCCTGAGGGATCATTTACTGGGCTTTAATGCGTGTCATGCAGGGTGATTATAGTTCACTAAAGCTAAAATTCAAACCATTAAAAAAGATTTTCATTACTTCTCAAAAAAAAGTTTAATTTGAAGTACTAAAATAACTAAAATTAAAACTGAAATAAAATGAATGAAAACTACGATGGGTCCCAGTGATGTGGTGTAAAAGGAGAAGAGGAGCGGTCCAAGAACTGAACCCTGAGGAACCCCAGTGACCAGTTGGTGTGATTTGGATACCTTCCCTCCCTAAGCCACCCTGAAAAACCTACCTGTGAGATAGTATTCAAACCAGCGAAGTGGAAACCCTGTGATGCCCAGTGATGAGAGGGCAGACAGGAGGATCTGATGATTCAGTGTCAAAAGCAGCAGATAGATCCAGCAGAATGAGAACAGATGATTTGGAATCAGCTTTCGCAATCCGCAAGGCTTCAGTGACTGACAGTAGCGCAGTCTCAGTTGAATGGCTGCTTCTGAAATCTGATTAGTTAACGTCCAGCTGGTTATTCTGTGAAAGAAATAATGATACCTGGTCGAAAACAACTACTTCAATTGTTTTCACTATGAAAATAAAAAAATATATAAATGCGTTGGGAAATGCCTGTGTTGATGATGTGTGTGAGTGCTGGTGGTCTTTCAGGGTGGCTTGGGGAAGGGGGTATCCAAAGCACATCAGCTGGTCACTGGAGTTCCTCAGGGTTCAGTTCTTGGACCGCTCCTCTTCTCCTTTTACACCACATCACTGGGACCCATCATAGTTTTCATTCATTTCATTTCAGCTCTAATTTTAGTGTAGGACAGATTGCTTGGAGAAGGTGTGAGGGGATTGGGTCTAGAGGGCAGGTTGTAGGATGGCTGGAGAGAAGTTTCGATACTTCTGCCTCAGTGAGGGGACAGAAGGAGGAGATGGGCGTTTTGGAGCTGAGAACTGACTGCTGGTGATTTTAGTTTTGTCTGTGAAGAATGCAGCAAAATCACCAGCTGTTAAAGAGGTGGTGGAGGGGGACAGAGGAGAGAATTTAATGTTTTGAAAAGATTGCGTTTGTTTGAAGCGCTGTTGATCTTGTTGTGGAAATATGAAGATTTGGCAGTATGGACTTCAGCAGAGAAAGATGAAAGCAGAGACTGATACATACTCAGGTCAGACGGATCTTTTGATTTGCGCCATTTTAAATATGTCTATATTTTTAGTTTTAGTTTATGTTAATACATGTTAAACTACATAAAAATGAGAAATGTTGCCTTGGCAACTAGCTGAAATAAAATTTCAGATGAAGTATTAAAATAAAAACTGAAAATCTAAAAATAAACCCTACATCAAAATATTTAAAAAATAATATGTTTGAATATATATTGCAATGTTATTAAAATAAATAATATCATATCATAATATCAGTAAAAATAAGTGTTAGCCTAAAATTCATTTCGAAGCACATA
>NW_015557186.1:144869-153384 GCF_001515605.1 Sinocyclocheilus anshuiensis | reverse complement strand
TGTTTTTTTTTGTTTTAGGTATATATATATATATATATATAGTTATTTATTATTTTATTTTATTTAGTTATTTATTTTAATTTTTATAAATTTTTTGTTATTTTAGTACATTGTTAAACTAAATGAGAGATGTTGCTTTGACAGCTAGCTGAAATAAAATAAGTTTGTTTCTTTTACCAAGTAACAAAAAAATAAAAAAACTTTTTTTATGGTTCTAGTTTTAGTTATCAATGATATCCCGGGTTTGATATCAGTCCTAATCTAATGATGATCCTGATGTATAATTGGTCATATTTTAAGGTGTTTCATACGGTTTAATGAATCTTATCAGATTTATTGTGTCTGTAAAGGCACTACACTGTTTTCCAGACGCTCAGTCTGGAGTGTTTGACGGATGAGCCGGTGTGATTTGTGTGCAGGTCTGATCATCGATGCGTTTGGAGAGCTGAGAGACCAGCAGGAGCAGGTCAAAGAGGACATGGAGGTATAGAGACTCACACATCCATCAGTCCGTCTGTGTTCAGACCAGTGCCGTCAGTTGCTCTCATGCTCTCTCTCTCCTCACAGACCAAATGCTTCATCTGTGGAATCGGGAACGACTATTTCGACACAACGCCACACGGCTTTGAGACTCACACGTTACAAGAGCACAACCTCGCCAACTACCTGTGAGTGTCGCCTCATGATACACCAGCAGTTATTACAGCTCATTTATATAGTACTGTAGTTCTGTCAGGACCACTATTGTCAATATAACTTAGCATACATTTTAGGTTGAGGGAATGGTTCTGTTCTGGGCAAACACTCCCTGCCCATCCACGCAGCCTAGCATGGATAGGAGCAGGGAGAGCAGAATACCCCCCCTAGGGTAACACAACAGAACCAACATCAATGATAAATGTAGCAGATACCATTAATGTTCTACGTGATTATTTTAACAACATGATTCAGTGGTCTGACTCAATGATATATTCACTGCCAAGTCCTGACTGGACGAGAGGAGGAGCTGGGGATGGAGGTGGGTGATTAGTTCCTGAGCGAAGCGATAGCTGCTGAATAATGACTGAAGGGACCTTATGAAGGGAATTATGATTGGTGTCGTGATCCTATAGGTAGACGTGGATCAGCTGAGTGTCAGCTGATGCGAGCTTGACTAACATGGCCTGCCAGAATTATCGCTACGCTCCATCATTTATTAATAGTTTTAATTGACACTTCATTTTCAGTTTTCATTTTAATTTTATAGTAATGTTTTTTGTGATTTGTATTATTTTTCTTTTTTTTTGTGTACTACTTTTAAGTGTTATTTTTTTATTTCAGTTATTTCAGAGTTTGTCGTTTTAGTACTTCAATTTCAACTTAATTTAAGTAAATTTTCCGTTTTTATAAATTTCCGTTTTTCATCTAATATTTACTTTGTATTTTATTTCAACTTTATTTCAATTACCGAAAATAATTTTTAATAGTTTTAGTGCTGATGTCTGTTGATTTTTCAGATTTTTCTTGATGTACCTGATCAACAAGGATGAAACCGAGCACACTGGTCAGGTGCGTTATGAGAAGATGATCATATATTATTGTTAGTGCTGTCAAACGATTAATCGCGATTAACCGCATCCAAAATAACAGTTTTTGTTTACATAATATATTTGTGTGTACTGTGTATATTTATTATGTATATTTAAATAAACACACATAGAGTATATATTTTTAAAATATTTACATGTATGTACATTTATATATTTATATTCTTATATTTTATATTATACATAAATATATTTAATATATAAACACAACATATTTTTCTTAAATATATACATGCATGTGTTTGTTTGTATTTATATATACATAATACATATACACAGTAAACACACATATATTATGTAAACAAAAACTTTTATTTTGGATGCGATTAATTGCTTGACAGCACTTATTATTGAGTCAAGTCAAGTCACCTTTATTTATATAGCGCTTTTAACAATACAGATTGTGTCAAAGCAACTGAACAGCATTAATTAGGAAAATAGTGTCAATAATGCAAAATGACAATAGTAAACACAAATTTTTCAGTTAAAGACAGTTCATCATTGAATTCAGTGATGTCAACATCCAGCTCAGTTTAAATAGTATCTTTGCAATCAAGTCAACGGTATCGCTGGAAATGAAGTGTCCCCAACTAAGCAAGCCAGAGTATGTTTACTCATTATTGTATGAAATCTTTCTGTTGTTGATGTGCTTGAGATGTCCGTTCAGTGTCTGGATGATGTATCTGAAGAATCATTTTTATAAAGTGTTTTATTTTTTAAAACAAGTTTTATATTAAAAATTATTAGTGTTTGATTTTGTTTATATTTTAAAATAATTTAAATGTTTAAAATTACTTTTAATTTAGCATTTTATGACTTTATTTATTTATTTGTGATTTATTTATTTTTTCCGACTGGTTTTATTGAAAAAATATTTAGTTTGATTGTTTTTCAGAAATTATTTTAATGTAAAAAAAAAACAAATTATGATTTAATAATTTGTGTTTTCATTTTAGTATTTTTAGAAATATTTTAATTTTACATTTTATGATTTAATTTGTTTTATTTTTATTTTTATTGTTTTTTAGAAATTATTTCAATTTAAAATTTGTACGATTTAATTAATTTTTACTAAGTGTTTGGCATTTTATTATTTAATTCATGTATTTATTTTGATTGTTTTTCAGCAATTATTTTAATTCTACATTTTTTATGATTTAATCATTTGCGTTTTATTTTTATTATTTTTAGAATTATATTTTAATTTTACATTTTATTATTTAATTAGTTTTTGTTTTATTTCTATTGTTTTTTTATTATTTTAATTTTACATTTTTATGATTTAATACATTTTGTAAATAACTTATTTGATTGGTTTTATTTTAGAAATATTTTAATTTTGCATTTTATGATTTAATTGATTTTGATGAAGTGTTTAATGCGCTCCTGATAGAAGCAGGCAATTGTTGCATGACGTGTGTGTGTGTGCGTTCTTTCTTTTCCTTTTCAGTCCCTCAACAAAAGACAGAACAGCTCGACACGTTGCCTTCTTTGAGCCCAGAACCATTGCACAAGGTTTTTTGTGTTTCTTGAGAAACTCTGGGGTGATGCACAAGCGTTTGGACAGCATGATGCCAAAAGCACGCGTGTTTGTGCGTGTGTTCACACTCCCTCGGATCCCCTGCCTGCTTGCCCGTAGAGAACTCAAACCTTCGTCAAGTGCCTTACCTCCATCACATCTGAGCTATGCAACACCTGCGTTTCCTCCCGATGTCGTGGAGGTCTGTCCGTGTTCAGTCTCCTGGTTTCAGATGGAAATGCTCTCGTTTGGCCGTTCGTATGTCGTAGCTTTGCTGAATTGTGCTTTTGTTTTGAAGGACAAATAAAGATTGATGCAATAAATCTCTTCTGTCAAAGCAGTCGCTCATTTGACATCTTTACACACGCTTTGAGTCGTTTGTTTATTAGAAAAGCCGCTTCTTCCTTCACCTGACCAGCGGCGTCTTGCATTTACAGGTAAATTAAGCAAACTTCATATGAACTGAGCTCAAACTCTTGTGATGTTGTGCAGGTCGACTGTAACGTCGAACACGGATCCTCACAGCAGAGATTCACAAACTTCTGTCAGCTGAAACCCTTTGAGATTTTGAGTTTCAATAACTTAGCATCACATTCACATGTTTACGGTTCTCTGATGTCAGTTAATGGACACATTACTGTACATGCAGGTAAACAAATAGAATATTTATTTTTCATTAAGTGCTTTATTTATATATATGTATATGACTTTTTATTAATTTTGTTTTCATTGTTTTAATTTTAAATAATTTATTTTTAGTGTTTTTATTTCGATTAGTTTTATTTAAAAAAAATATTTGTTTAATCTTACATTTATGAATTAATTAATTTTAAGTTTTATTTTGATTGTTTTTGAGAAATTGTAGTAATTTTATGTTTTTATTATTTAATTAATTGTAGTACTTTTTGTCATTTTAAAAATTATTTTAATTATAAAAAATATTTATTTTAATTGTACTTTTTATGATAAAAGTTTTGTATATTAGATTTTTTTTTTCTATAAATTATTTTAATTTTAAATTTCATAAATTAATTTTTAGTAAGTGTTTTATTTTGATTTTTATATAAAAAATAATTTTAATTTTACATTTTTATGATATAATTTTTATTATATACTTTATTTTGATTGTTTTTATTTTAAAATTGTATATTTTATGATTTAATTTTCAGTAAGGGTTTCACTTTTTTGTTGTTTTTTTTGACATTTTTATAATATTTCCATAATTTCTAGCATGTCATCATCTCATGAACCACTGCAGTGTCCAGGTGAGGAGTCAGCAGTGTGTGGATCTGATGCTGATGATGTTCTGGTGTTTGTCCTGTAGCTCTGCTGTGTTCAGTGATGCTCCATCACGCTGTAATAATCCGTGTTCACACACACACACACACACACACACACACGTGTTATCTAATCCATGCACTTCTGGCTTTTTGTGACCTTTAGTGTGACTGCAGATGACAACACGATCATCATCATCGACACAGAGCAGAGGCTTGAGGACAGACAGACAGATGTGCCCAGTGTCATTTTTATGATTTAATTCCTTTTTAGTAAGTGTTTTATTTTCATGTTTTAACATTTTTTTATTTTACATTTACATTCATGATTTAATGCATTTTTAGTAATTGTTCTATATGATCAGTTTTTTTTAATTGTTGTAATTTTACATTTCTATGATTTATTTAATTTTGTTTTAATTTGATTTAAATATTTTAATTTTGCATTTTTTATTTAATTTTGCAGGCGTTTATTTGATTTCATTTTAGAAGCTGTTTGTTTTAATTTTACATTTTATTTTTAATTTTGAGCGTTTTATTTTGATGTTAAAATATTTATTTTAATTTGACATTTTAATGATTTAATTCTAGTGCTATCAAATCGATTGATCGTGATATGTGTATATAAATACACACAAATACACGCAATATATGTTCACATTTATGTATAATATAAATCATATAAATATGAATATATATAAATATCACGATTAATCGATTTGACAACACAATTTAATTCACTTTTGTACGTTTTATTTGCTAGATTTTTTTAGAAACTTTTTTTAAGTTTGCATTTTCGTGATTTTATAAATTTTTGGTAATTTTATTTTGACTAAATATTTTAATTTTACATTTTTTATGATTTAATTCATTTTTAGACAGACAGACTATAGAATATAAGAATATAATTAGTAGTAGTATTTTAAATGAATGTGTGTATTTAATAATTATTTATTAACTCATTCAGTGTGGTACCCAGAGTACTTTTTTATCACTGAAATCATTTTTGAAGCTCATTCTAGGGAGCATGAAATAAATGAATAAAGAAATCAATAAAAATGGGCTGTTTTCCCAAAGGGATCATTTAATTATTATTATTTTTTTTTTAGATGCATAATGTTTCTGCTAGGGGTCAGTTTAGTCAGCAGTACGTCAGCATGCAGGTTGTATATGTAGATGTTGTCCAGCACAGATCAGCTGCTGCAGTGTTTATTTGTGCTGTAATAAATCTAGATCTGCAGCCGTGAACTGAAAGCCCTTCAGACGCAGTAGTTTGCTGAGGGGGCTTCAGACACAGACAGACGGCTCTAGTGTCTCCAGAGTCTCATCGACCGCTGCTTCTTAAAGGTCTCTCATCACACGAGGCTAAACTGACTAGTTTGCTAATAACAGAATGTCACATTGGGCTGCTGCTGAGAGGAGAGAGACAAACACAGTCAACAGACTCCTCAGAGGAGAAGAGAAAACACTTCCGCTGCATTACAGTATTTTGGTGTAAATTCATCTTTTGTTTAGAATCCAGTCCAGTGTGACGGATGAATCATGGACAGGTTGTGTGACGGCCTCGTCCTCAAAAACATGAACAAAAGAAAGCATGAGTCAGATGACATTAAATACAGTTCATATGCAGTCAGGATGAATATGATCTGAGCTGAACTAAACAAGTGTTTACTTTTCTGTTTTTTTGTTTGTTTTAGTTTAAGACATTGCATGTGCTTTTGTCATTGTTATTATTTGTTCATTAGTAATTAAGTATAATTAATAAAATGATAACTTATAATTACAAGTAAAATATAAGAAATACAAGTAAAATAAAAAAAAAAAATTTAGCTTTTATTTCATTTTAATTTAAATTTTAGTTTTTCAGTTTAAGCGAATTTCAATTATTTGCCAAGGCAACATTCTATTATTATTATTATTATTATTATTATTAATTTCGTTTGCTTATTTGTTTTTCATGGTAATTTTAGTTTAGTTTTTTATGTGCTTTTGTCATTTTTATTTTATTAATTGTAATTTAAAAAAGTATAGCTAATAATTTAATAATAATTACAAGTAATAAAAGTAAAATAAAATCAATGAAAGAATTAATTTATTTAGCTTTTATTTTAATTTCAGTTTTAGTTTAAACTTATTTCAGTTTATTTCTTATTTTTCATTTAAGTTTTACATTTTTCGTCTAATATTTATGTATATATAATATTTATAGGTTTTAAGTTTTTCTATTTTTCATCTAATTCTGTTTCTATTACTGAAAACGATTTGTAATCGTTTTAGTGAACAGTGACAACACTGATAATCCAGATAGAATCTCTGAAAACATCTCAATATTTTTTTCATCTACCGGTATATATACAGTGGGGGAAATATTTATTTGATCCCCTGCTGATTTTATAAGTTTGCCCACTTACAAAGAAATGAAGGGTCTGTAATTTTTATGGTAGGTTTATTTTAACAGATAGAGACAGAATACCAACCACAAAAAAAAAAACAGTCGCCAAGCAAAACATTGGTAACACTCTACTAATGGACTGAAATCCTGCTCAAGAAGGCACATGCACAGCCCGTTTAAAGTTTGCCAAAGAACATCTAAATGATTCAAAGAAGGCTTGGGAGAAAGTGCTGTGGTCAGATGAGACACTCGCCGTGTTTGGAGGGAGAGAAATGCTGACTATGACCCCGAGAACACCATCCCTACAGTCGAGCATGGAGCTGGAAACATTACGCTTTGGGGCTGTTTTTCTGCTAAGTGTACAGGACGACTTCACCGCATTGAGGGGCAAATGGACGAGAACAGCCCGTTTAAAGTTTGCCAAAGAACATCTAAATGATTCAAAGAAGGCTTGGGAGAAAGTGCTGTGGTCAGATGAGACACTCGCCGTGTTTGGAGGGAGAGAAATGCTGACTATGACCCCGAGAACACCATCCCTACAGTCAAGCACGGAGCTGGAAACATTACGCTTTGGGGCTGTTTTTCTGCTAAGTGTACAGGACGACTTCACCTCAGCCAGAACACTGAAGATGGGTCACAGACGGGTCTTCCAGCATGACAACGACCCGAAACATACCGCCAAGGCAACAAAGAGGTGGCTCAAGAAGAAGCACATTAAGCTCATGGAGTGGCCGAGCCAGTCTCCAGACCTCAATCCTGTAGAAAATCTGTGGAGGGAGCCGAAACTTCCAGTTGCCAAACGACAGCCAAGAAACCTTAAGGATTTAGAAAGAATCTGTAAAGAGGAGTGGATGAGATGTGTGCAAACCTGGTGACCAACTACAAGAAACGTCTGACCTCTGTGCTTACAAACAAGGGTTTCTGCGCCAAGTACTAAGTCATGTTTTGCTTGGGGATCAAATACTTATTTCACTCACTCGAATGCAAATCAATCTCTAACCTTTATATAATGTGTGTTTTCTGGATTTGTTTGGTTGGTATTCTGTTTCTATACGTTAAAATAAACCTACCATAAAAATTACAGACCCTTCATTTCTTTGTAAGTGGGCAAACCTTCTGTACATTTTCTGGAGAACTAGACAGTGATCCTGATTCAGAGAGTCTGTGTTGTGTTCTGTATTTAATGTTTTGGTTTAAATGAACTGAATGAATGATGCTCTCTAACAGTCGGCACTGGTCTTTTGTGTGTGTTTAGTGTGTTTTTTTCTGTGTTTTTTTTCTCTGTGTTTAGTGTGTTTTTTCTGTGTGTGTTTAGTGTACAGCGTGTTTTTCTGTGTGTGTGTTTAATGTGTTTTTTCTGTGCGTGTGTGTGTACAGTGTGTTTTTCTGTGTGTGTGGGTCGTCTGTTTGAGTCCCATCCGATCGTTGAGGCTGTGGATCTGCTTCAGTCTGCTGTGGGTTAATGAAGGTTTAAGTGTCACTTACAGCCTGCAGGAAACACTAGAAAACGTTTGATCAGCATCTAATCAAAGCATCAATTAATCAAGATTACAGCTTTAATTGAGGTTTAATTGTGAAGCACAGAATGTGTGTAATCATGTTACCATCCGTCAGGAGCTTAATATCCTCATATCCTCTGCATTATTCTGCAGCTCTGTTTAACTCTGTCTGTGTGTGTGCGCGCGTGTGTGTGCGAGTGTGTGTGTGTGTGTGTGTGTGAGAGTGTGTGTGTGTGTGCATC
>NW_015557186.1:135553-144859 GCF_001515605.1 Sinocyclocheilus anshuiensis | reverse complement strand
ACGAGGGAGGTATCGAAAGGGAACCACATCAGATTTCCGTCCTCAGCAGAATTAATACCGTCCTGCGGCTTCTCACAAATCTTCCCGAGAGAAACCTTATTCTTTTTCCCATGTCTTTTTGTTCTTTCTTTTTTCAGAAAATGGAGACAATCTGGGTGTTCTTCAGTTCAGACTGAAAGGAGCCAACAAAAAGAACAAAGACTACAGAAAGGCCTGAACGACACAATGGAGAAACTCAACGCCATTCCTGATGGTGCGTGTGCGTGTGCGTGTGAGTGTGCGTGTGCGTGTGCGTGTGCGAGTGTGTGTGTGTGTGTGAGTGTGTGTGTGTGTGTGTGAGAGTGTGTGCGTGAGCGTGTGTGTGTGTGTGTGCGTGTGATTGTGTTTGTGTGTGTGGGGGGGGATGTTTATGTGTGTGTTTGTGGGCTGAACACCTGCTCATTGTGTGTCTCATCTAGTGTTCATTGCTCTTTATGTGCAGTCATTCGTTTTATTACACTTCTTTCACAGAAAAGCACTGCAGGTCTCATGAATCCACATCAAACTACATCCATGTCCATCTTTCCTTCTTCAGAGTAACTGATGGATTTAAGACCAAGAACACAAATTAAAAAGGTAAGTAATAGTCAGTTATGATTTCACTTTTACTTCACTGAGGAGTAATTCACCCAAAAATCATCATCTCACCCTGATTGTGCTGAAACACAGATGATTCTTCCTCAAGCTCTCGAATCTCATTCACATCTTCACATGCTGTAGAGCTGCTGAAATTACATTTGCTTCAGAATCTATGAATTTTACAACATTAACAGTTATTTTCCTTTTAATTTCTGCAGCTCTATTCAGTTCAGGTTTTGTTCTCATCTGATCGAGTCAGTGCAGTTAAAACAATAATATGACTCAATATTAATTGTCTTTTAAGCCCCAAAATGTATCATATTCCCACTGTCATATCCAACACTGTCAGATAAATGAGTGAATGTTCATGACACCTTCAGCTCATCACTGGTGTGATCTTCAGAAGTTCACGTCTGTCCTTCATCTGACTCTAATGGGTTGAGGTCAGTTGATGAAGCTGATGTTCAGATGAAGGACAGACGTGTGTCTGTGAGATGAACGCTGTTGTTTCTCCTGCAGCATCAGCAGCAGTGATCAGAGGAGAAGCTGCTGAAGGTCTCACTGGTGTTTTATTGTGCTGATGGAGCATGTGATCGTCCTCCAGACAGAGCCGCACCGATAAACACAGAACGACAGGACGGGAGCGCCTGACATTTCCTGTGGCGTGAGTGTGTGTGTGTGTGTGTGTGTTTGTGAGCAGCAGATGGTGTTCAGTGCTGGACGTGTGACGCATCAGAGGAGCATTTAGGATTCACATTCACTTCAGTCGTTCATAATCAGATGTGTTTAAGGCTGAAGTTCAAGGTCCGATTATAATCACACACACATACACACACTCACTTTCACTCACACTCACTCACACACAAGTGCATGCACTGACACACTCGTACTCTCACACGCGCACACACACCTTCACTCACACTCACTCTCACACACTTTACTCACACTAATACTCTATTTCACACATGCACTCAGTTTAACTCACACTCACTCTCACACACAAATTCACACTCACACATTCAATATACAACTCTTACTCTCACTCACCCACTCACTCCAACATGCGCACACACTCACTTTCACTCACACTCACACATTCTTACTCTCACACTCACTCGTACTCTCACATTCGAACTCTCACACACTCACACTCTCACTCACTTTCACACACACAAACGCACACACTCGCACTCATTTACAACTCTTACTCTCACTCACACACTCTTACTCTCACACTCACTTTCGCACACACTCACTTACTCACACACACATACACACGGCCATACTCACACGCACTCGTACTCTCACACACGCTCACACACACTTCCACTCCACTCACTCTCACTCATACTCACACACACATGTGCATGCACTCACACTGACACTCTTACTGTCACACTCTAACTCATACTCACACACTCACTTTCGCACACTCTTACTCTCTCACACACACATGCACTCACACTGACACACTCTTACTCTCACACACTCACTCATACTCACACACGTGCATGCACTCACATTGACACTCTTACTGTCACACTCTAACTCATACTCACACACACTCACTTTCACACACTTACTCTTACACGCACACTCACTCACACACACATGCACTCACACTGACACACTCTTACACTCACACACACCCTCACACTCACATTCACACACTCTTACTCTCACACACTCACTCATACTCACACACTCTCACTTTCACACACTCTTACTCTCACACACTCACTCATACTCACACACACTCACACTGACACACTCTTACTCTCACACACTCACTCATACTCACACACTCTCACTTTCACACACTCTTACTCTCACACACTCACTCATACTCACACACACATGCACTCACACTGGCACACTCTTACTCTCACACACTCTCTCATACTCACACACACCCACCCACACACTCACACTCACACTCACTTTCACACACTTACTCTCACACACTCTTACTCTCACACACTCACTCATACACACACACACTCACTTTCACACACTCTTACTCTCACACACTCACTCATACTCACACACACATGCACTCACACTGGCACACTCTTACTCTCACACACTCTCTCATACTCACACACACCCACCCACACACTCACACTCACACTCACTTTCACACACTTACTCTCACACACTCTTACTCTCACACACTCACTCATACTCACACACATGCACTCACACTGACACACTCTTACTCTCACATACTCATTCATACTCACACACACCCTCACACTCATATTCACACTCTTACTCTCACACACTCACACACACACATGTGCATGCACTCACACTGACACACTCTAACTCATACTCACACACTCACTTTCACACACTCTTACTCACACACACTCACTCATACTCACACACACACACATGCACTCACACTGACACACTCACCCATACTCACACACACTCTTACTCTCACACACTCACACACGTGCATGCACTCACACTGACACACTCTTACTGTCACACTCTAACTCATACTCTCACACACACACACACACACACACACACCCACATTCACTTTCACACACTCTTACTCACACACTCACTCATACTCACACACACAAGTGCATGCACTCACACTGACACTCTTACTGTCACACTCTAACTCATACTCACACACACTAACTCATACTCACACACACACACACACACACTTACTCTCACACACTCTTACTCTCACACACTCACACACACACTCACTTTCACACACTCTTACTCTCACACACTCAGTCATACTCGCACACACTCACTTTCACACACTTACTCTCACACACTCTTACTCTCACACACTCACACACACACTCACTTTCACACACTCTTACTCTCACACACTCAGTCATACTCGCACACACTCACTTTCACACACTTACTCTCACACACTCTTACTCTCACACACTCACACACACACACACACACTCACTTTCACACACTCTTACTCTCACACTCTCACTCATACTCACACACATACACACACTTTTTCCATTGCCTTTTAGATTATTGCGTAAAATGAGCTCTGTGACCAACGAAAGTTTAAGATTCTTATTTGTTTTGTCTTCTCAAAGAACACAACTTTTATGAATTTTGAAGCCTAAATGCAGAAGTAAAAAGCTAAACGTAGACTATAAACAAGCTCACATGACTTCAACATCACCATTAATCTCCAGCAGCTCCTTCAGTCTTTATTTAAAAGCATTTTCCCTGTTTGAAAGTAGACAAAGTAGATACATGGTAGACTATGTTTTTACTCACACTCTGTAATAATGGACAGGCGTCTCTTATTGACTGAGGACTTGTAATGGCGCTGTAATAGCGCTGAAGAACATCAGAAACCTTAAGATCAGTCTGTGGACTGAAACCTCGTCCAGAAGAACAGGAGATGATTGTGACGTCAGCAGAGCTAAGGAGAACCTGCTCTATATGAACCTTCATCATGTGTTTAAATAGCTCGGATCACAAGGAGCTTCATCCTCTTTAATTCACATTAGCACATCAATAAAATCAGCTTATAAAGATTAGAAGTCGCATGATAAAGAGTCGATCGTGTAGCTGCTCACGTTTTTACCTATTGGTGGTTGAACATCCCATATGTCAAAAACTATATTTTCAAATACATTTCACAAATATACCAAAAAATGGCAAAAATATATATTTGCTAAAATATGTTTCGAAATATATTTAGGTAAATATATTTTGGCCATTCTTTAAATATTTTGAAATATATTTTAAAATATATATTTTTGGCCAAATGGGATGTTCAGCCACCAATAAATATTTAAAAAATATATATAAATACATTTTTTAAGAGCATTTAAAAATATATTTTGCTCTATGTATTTCAATCCAAGAAAATATTCACATGTCACATTTGAAGAAAATTGTAATTCTTGTCTGTAACACGTTTAACACATCTGAATAAAATTAAACCATGAATGCGTGTAAAATGCTATTCACTCATTCTGTGAATGCTGAGAGCTGTTTAAACACACACATATATACTGTAATGGTTTGTGTGGTGTAGTGGCTGTATGTCAGCCGTGTGAATGAGTGAATGTCTTGACATTTAGCAGCACATGAAGTCAATGACTCCATTAGGTTTATATTTGTTCAACATGCTCCGTGTTAATAATGCATGAGCTGCAAAGGCCACACAGATTTCCTCGCCGAGCGCTTCCTTCAAGAACGACAACTGACAGACTGAGGGAGTGTGGTAGAGCGAGGAGGAGAGAGAGAGAGAGACTGCTGATGAACGTCTGAACGAGGAGAGAGAAGTTACAGTCAACATGAAATAGCAAACTCACTTCATTTTGGTAAATTTCCCAGAAAAACAAGACGTCTTATCTTCAGTCATTTTGCATCTTGTACTGTAAAACAAGACCAAAACCCAGAGGAAGAGCATCAGAAGAGAAGCTCAAGAGCTCTGTTAACACACAGACCAGAGCGACTGACGGGTTTCAGACGTTTGTTCTTCTGCTGAACACTGACCTGTTTATTTGAGGAGGGCAGAAATCAGCTTAGAATCACATTAACCTTTCAGACGCTTTCTAGTGTGCAAACATCACAGTTCTGACTCCAAAACACTTCAGTGGGAAGATACCTGGAGATCCGGCTCAAGTCAGAAAAACTAGTTCTGTAACTGGAGTTTGAGATTGGGTGGTTTGAAAGGATCCTCCTAGTGATAAATAATAAATATATTTAGTCTTCTACATGTCACCATATTTACATGAGCATCATTTTAAGATTAAGGTCCATATTCTGGTTGAGTCAGACAAATAGAAATTCCTCAGCAATTTCTACCTGAAATTTTAGCGTTTGACACAATGAGAAAAATTATAGTATTAAGTATAGAAATTTCATATCCATAATTTCTTAATATTTTATCAAGTTTCCATGACTTAAAGTCTACAAATAATGCTTTCAAAGTTTTTGTTTAGAAATGGATATACTGAAATAATTAAAGAATTTATATAGAAATAATTAAATTATGCAATTCTGTAAATATTTTATGTTCTTTTAATCTCACAAATAGCAATTCCACGGCAATTTCCACCTTATAACTAGAAAAATGTAAGTAATTAATTGTAGAATTTTCCATGATTTCTAAATATTTTATTACTATTTTATTAATTTCCATGACTTAATAATAAAGTCTAGAACTCTTTTAAAACAACATGCCGTTTTAAAGAGATGATATTCATTCATTCAATGTTTTTTGTTCACTCATCCTGGATAAATGAGGGAATGTTAAATAAAAAGCCTGACCCTTGTATCTGGTTTGTGACAGTAGTTGAGTTAACAAAAATAAATCCGAATGATTTACATCTTGATTTTAGCTGTCATTGATGCATTTGACAGATGCTTTCATTTAAAGCGACTTGCATTGCATTCACAGCATGCATCATTCATGCTTTCTGTCTCTGTGTGTGTGTGTATGTGTGTGTGTGTTTGTCGTTTCATCACAAGAACAGAAGAAGACCTACAGGGATATGCAGATTCATTCATTCAATGTTTTTTGTTCACTCATCCTGGATAAATGAGGGAATGTTAAATAAAAAGCCTGACCCTTGTATCTGGTTTGTGACAGTAGTTGAGTTAACAAAAATAAATCCGAATGATTTACATCTTGATTTTAGCTGTCATTGATGCATTTGACAGATGCTTTCATTTAAAGCGACTTGCATTGCATTCACAGCATGCATCATTCATGCTTTCTGTCTCTGTGTGTGTGTGTGTGTGTGTGTGTGTGTGTGTATGTGTGTGTTTGTCGTTTCATCACAAGAACAGAAGACCTACAGGGATATGCAGAAAACCTCGTATTACAGCTCGTTCAAACAGGTGATTGATGAAAACCCAAGGCGAGAACATCATCAGTGAGGCGACCGTCTGACATCTCTTATGAAATCTGAGTTATGAGGATCTGAAGCTGAAGATGAAGCTCTGATTCAAGCCTCCGCAAAGACAAAAACAGGCAGAGCGGAGCAGAAGCTTCAGAGATCGATAATCCAAAAAAAGCCCACGTTACGCAGAGAAAGGTCAGAGAGACTGAAACGCACTGCTGTTTTATGATCTCCATCGTATGATTGTGTGGCTTTGATAAACGCTGATCTGAGGAAACTGTGTTTGCGTTATTGTCAGGAATCATTCACGGTGCATTGAAGCCTAATAAAGCAAACGATTCACCTGCGGTCGAATGTGTTTATCGGGATGAGATGTCAGATGAGACGCATGTGTTCAAAGCAAAGCTGATTAAAGCATAAGCTGAAGAGCAATCAGACAGAATGAGGCTGATAGACGGATATATACGCAAACACAGACGGATTGGGTTCAAGAACTGACACCAGAGCGGCTCAGTCACCCGAGCTGACGCTGAAAACACTCGTGTCAATCACACACTCATTTCAACCCAGAACCATGCAGGTTAGATGTGTTTATGACGGTCTTGCACCTTAAAAGGCATGAAAATGTGCTAAAAAATGATCGTTCTGTCAGCATAAACCTGTATGATTTTCTTTCTGTGAAGCACATAAGAAGATATTTTGAGAAATGTCTGAGTGCTTTTGTTCGTACACTGCCAAATAAGATGTTCTTACTTACAGTGGAAATATCTAAACATCCTTAAATCATGATACATTTACTGGAGAAGCAAGATGAGTGAAGATTCTGACGGCACCCATTCACTGCAGAGCATCCACTGCTGAGACACTGATGCAATGCTACATTTCTATAAACCTGATGAAGAAACAAACTCATCCTGATCTCTGATGATCTGAGGGTGATCACATTTTTTTTTGTGCTTTTTCATTTTCGGTTGAACTATTGCTTTAACACTCTTTTTTCTCTCCTAATGAAATGAATGTACTATATTTCAGTTTGATAATGTTTTTTGCTTTCATATTTTGTATTTTTAGGGGATTTTGTGGCACTAAATTATATTTACGCCGTAGTTATGATCCATTAATCGGTTTTTGAGCATAGACCTGAAAATTAAATTTCCAACGTAAACTGTGGTAAATCTTGAATGCTTTGGAGCACAAAGTTTGGTTTTCTTTCTTCTGCCAAGAAGTGAAAAAAGTCAAATAAAAAAGTGAAAAAGTTATAGAATTTTAAGTATATTAGTATGAAAAATGCACAAAAGTACTATTTTTTTTTATTTTATATGAAATATATAGTTTCCAAAACATGTTTCACTTTAAATCTGCATGTAAATCAAAGTTATAAATCTAAACAAATTGTGTTCCAAATTTGAGGTTGATATCTCAAAAAATTAGCTTTCAGTAAGATTGCGTTTGGCCGCAGTACCAGATGTTTCCACTAGAACAACAACACCCGGACTCTGTTTTAATCATTCTCGGGGACTTTAATAAAGCAAATCTTTCCCGTGAACTTCCAAAATACAGACAGCATGTTACATGTCCCACCAGAGACAGTAATATACTGGACCATTGTTACTCCACAATAAAGGATGCATATCGCTCGGTCCCCAGAGCAGCTGTAGGACTCTCTGACCACTGCCTGGTTTATCTTATACCGACTTACAGGCATAAACTTAAATCTGCTAAACCTGTAGTAAAGTCTGTAAAGAGATGGACCAACGAAACAGAGCAGGCATTGCAAGCCTGTTTCGACTGCACTGATTGGAGTGTTTTTGAAGCAGCCACCAACGATCTGGACGAGCTCACGGAATCTGTAACATCATATATCAGTTTCTGTGAAGACATGTGCATCCCTACCAGGACTCATTTAACATTCAATAATGATAAGCCATGGTTTACAGCAAAACTTCGTCATCTTCGTCAGGCCAAAGAGGACGCCTACAAAAGGGGGGACAGAGTCTTGTACATCTATTGCACACCTGTACATACAATTTATTCTTTTTTTGTGGTTTATATTTATGCATGTGTATTTTATTCACATCTCTTTTTTATTATCTGTGTGTTGTTGTTGTCTCCGTGTACTGGAAGCTTGTGACACTATAACAAATTCCTTGTATGTGCAAACATACTTGGCAATAAAGCTCTTTCTGATTCTGATTCTGATTCTGATTCTAGATGAAATTTGTTTTACCATGAATTTCCAATGCAAACAGTACAAGTGCGACTATTTATTTACTTTTTTCAGGACCTTTATTTAATTTTATTTAATTGTATTTTAATTTTATTTTATTTAAAATTGAATTATATATTATATATATATATATAATTTTATTTTATTCAATTTAATAAATGTTTTATTTTCACATTGCACCAGAGAGTTAAGTTTTAACTATTAATTTCCTTTAATAACATCTTGCTCATTACATTTACATGCTAAATAAGTTACAGTACATTTAATGTGTGCTACACCAGCTGTTGACTTTAACTGAAATAGATTAGATCAGTTGGTTCCAGAGCCGTTTCTTAATTTAAAACTTAATTTTTTGAGTAGTTAACTTAAATATTTCATTGAAAGTTGTCACAACTCAACATGATTGATGCAAACATTTTTATATTGATGCTATTTGACTCATTTTGTACATGCAAATGAGCCACTAAACTTCATCATCATCATCATTTTCACACTCATCCTTGATACACACACACACGCACATGCACAGACACACACACACTCTCTCTCTCACACACACACACTCACACTCACACACACACACACACACATTCT
>NW_015557186.1:123298-133298 GCF_001515605.1 Sinocyclocheilus anshuiensis | reverse complement strand
ATGGGTCACAGCATACAATATCTGTAATATTGATGTATTTGCACTTATAATATTAGTCAAGTTTTTATAATTTTTTAATAATACATAATTTAGATCATTTTCCTACATTTACTGCTTGCTTGTTCTTGGTGTGAAAGGGATAGTTTACCCAAAAATCTAAATTCCCATATGGGACCCTATATATGCAAAATCAATAAAAAATATATCCCAAAAAAAAAATTCTCATATGGGAAAAATATATAATTTTTTGTATTTTTTTTTGTATAATTTTTTTCTAAGCATTTAAAAATATATTTTGCCCTCCATATATTTTTATGACTTCCATGTATTTTTTCCCATACTATGGAAGTGAATGGCTACCGTCAACTCTTTGGTTCCCAACATTCTTCAAAATATCTTCTTTTGAGTTCAACAGAAGAAAGAAACTCATACAAGGTTTGGAACAACAGGAGGCTGAGTAAATTATGACAGAATTAGAATTTTTTTGGTGGACTGTCTCTTTAAGAGTTCTACTTTCTATCCTTTACTGCACCTGGACAGAACAAGTTTTAGTTAGTTGGTTAGTTGAAGTTTAGTTAGTTGAAGCTCAGTTTCAGTGGATGATCTGTTTGGTTTGGGATCAAGTTTTCAGTTCTGACTGTTACAGGATGTTTTTTTTCTTTCATGTAAATCGATGATCATTTGACTCTTAATTAAAGTGCATTTCAAAGCAGCTTCACGGAAATAAACAGGAAAATAACAGAATCAGTGATGCAAGCTTCAGAAATGAGACCAATCCAAATGATGCTGTAAAGCAACTCTGGCAAAGCAGTGATTTGGATTCATGACCTGATATGTTTATTGATTTTCAGAATCACTGCACGTTGTCATAAATACACCTCTGAACCTCAGATATATGGTGTGTTTCATCTGAGACACCACCACCACTGCGATGCTATAGAAGAACCATTTTTGGTTCCCCAAAGAACCGTTTTTTAATACCCATTAAAATAAATAAATAAAATAATTGTTAACTGAAATAAAATAAAATTACAATTTTTTTTTTTTAGCTTTTATTTTTTTTTATTTAATTTTATTTATTTTTTTTCCAAGGCAACATTTCTCATTTTTATTTAGTTTAACTTGATGTTCTAAAATAACTAAAACTTAAAATAAAATAAAATTTATATATATATATATAGACATTTAAAAGCAACAAAAAATCATAAAAATGCCCAAAACACACAACAAAATTACGTACCAAAAATGCTAATTACTAGAACTAAATTTAACATGAAAGAAGACAAAAAAAAGAAAATAAAATTCAAAATATGAGCCAAAACTATAGCCCAAAGAACCTTTCAGTGAACATTTGAATAAATAACCTTTCTCCACTATAAAGAACAACAGAAAGGTTCCGTGGATGTTGAAGGTTCTTCATGGAACCATCGGTGGCAGTAAAGAACCTTAATTTCAAAGAGTGCAGAACCATATTTGGATCAGCTTTCAGTGAACAGTTCTTAAAACAATTTTTTCTTAGTCTGAAGAACATTTGAATAATCTACAGAACCTTTGTCGATTATAAAGAGGTTCAGAGGATGTTGAAGGTTCTTGAGTGCCAATAAAGTAATGCATTGCGATTTAAACTGATGCACATGACTAGAACCATCAGTTTAAAGCAAATGATGATTATACTTGTGGATTTTGACATGCACTAATATCTGCCGTCCTCACACCTGTCTGAGGCTTTAGTAGATGATTTATAGCAGTGAAGGAGTTTTTGCTGTAATTCTATGAATCTCACTAATGCAGCTAATGTTGAATGAAATCTCACTTCTGCCCTCTAGAGGATGATGATCGCTGCACAATCAGCCATGCATTTCTTTCCAAATGGACTTTAAATGGGATGATATAATGACTTCAAATGAAAAGACAATAAGTATAATAGTTCTTACATTAGCTCTTTTTAATCTGTAGAGATCTAATGTATTTTTTAGATGATTATGATGATGACGTTCTGATGAACTAAATCAATGAACCTTCACAAAAAATGTAATTTAAATAAAACTCTAGCAGTTTAGAGATGTTTACACGCACATTAAGGTTTCTGACAGACACTTTAACATATTTTGATTCTTAAAGTGATCTAAAAATACATGATAGTTTCTAAGATTAAATCAGTGTTATTTTAGTATATAATAGGTTTTATTAATATTTTGAATTTGATTTTAGTTTTAGATTTTAATTTTAATTATTAGTAATTTTGTTATGTACTTTTAACATTTGTATTTGTTTTTGTTTAGTTTCTTTTAAATAATTTTTATTTCAGTTTGTTTAGTTCCATTTTCATTTTTATTTATTTCCAGTTAGACATTTTAGTATTTAAACTTTAAATTTCAGTTAGTTGCTAAGGCAACATTTATCATTTTCATTTAATTTGTCATGTAATATTTATATATAATTTTATTTCAGCTTTATTTCTAAGAACAAAAATGTTTTTAATAGTGTTAGTTTTAGGTAACAAAAATAACCCTGGAATAAATGTCCAGACTATTCAGGTTTATTTTATTTTTATGACAGTTTTAATTTAGGTTTTAGTTATTTTTGTGCTTCAAGTTAAACTTATTTCAATTTGTTGCCAAGGCAACATTTCTAATTTTATTTTATTTTAAGTTTTTCATGTAATATTTGCATTTCAATACAGCTTTATTTCAAAGACAATAACCCTGGATTAAAGATTCAGACTATTTTGATTGATTCATTCATTTATTAATTCAGTTTTAGTTTTTATTTATTAATTCAGTTTTAAGTTTTCAGTTTTAAACACTTACAATAATCAAAAATTATTAATGTTGCCTTACTTACTGAAATAAGTTTTTCATCTAATATTTGCATTTTGTTAATTTAGCTTCTTTTTTTTAATTAACAAAAAAGTTTTCAACCTTTTAGTTTTAGTTAATTTAATAATAACCCTGGATTAAAGATCCAGACTATTTGGGTTTATTTATTTATGAATTTTTCAGTTTTAATGTATTTTTTTTTTTCAGTTAGACATTTTAAGCACTAAAAATAAACAAAAATTCGCTTTACAAACTGTTTTTAATCTAATATTAATATTTCATGTTATTTCAGCTTCTTTTTTTTAATTAACAAAAATGTTAATACTTCTAGTTTTAGTTAACAGTAATAACCCACAGCTAATAGAAGAGCTGTCATCTTCAGTCTGATGTGTGTCTGTGTGTTTCTTCAGGAGATGGACGTGCTGAAGCGCGTGTGAATCATGATGGACGGAGAGAAGAACGTCACCGTCAGCGCCAACGTCTCCGGCGCGCACAGCCTGTGGGAGGCGGTCTCCATAGCAACCGTCTCCGCCGTGGTCAGCCTCATCACCATCGTCGGGAACGTTCTGGTGATGCTGTCCTTCAAGGTGAACAGCCAGCTGAAGACGGTCAACAATTATTACCTGCTGAGCCTGGCCTGCGCTGACCTCATCATCGGCGTCTTCTCTATGAACCTCTACACATCGTACATCCTCATGGGCCGCTGGGCTCTGGGAAGTGTGGCCTGCGATCTGTGGCTGGCTTTGGATTATGTGGCCAGTAACGCATCTGTGATGAACCTGCTGGTCATTAGTTTCGACCGCTACTTCTCCATCACCAGGCCACTAACGTATCGTGCCAAACGAACGCCGAAGCGAGCGGGAGTCATGATTGGATTGGCTTGGCTCGTGTCTTTCGTCCTCTGGGCTCCACCGATCATCTGCTGGCAGTATTTCATCGGAAAGCGAACGGTTCCTGAAGGACAGTGTCAGATTCAGTTCTTCTCTGAACCCGTGATCACTTTTGGCACGGCGATAGCCGCCTTTTATATTCCCGTATCCGTCATGACCATCCTCTACTGTCGGATCTATAAGGAAACCGAGCGGCGCACCAAAGATCTAGCCGAGCTTCAAGGAGTCACCGCTTTGAACGATTCAGATGCATTGAATCAAAAGACTCATTCGTGTTTCACCTCGAAAGAGACGTCCAAACTGGCTGAAGAGCAGCTGACCAACTTTAGCTACGCTTCATCCGAAGACGAAGAGCGCTCGGCTTCTCCTTGCGTCTTCCAGACGGAAAGCAGAGAGGAGAACTTCAGGACAAGTCCTGCTCGAAACAAAAAGTGCGTTTCTTACAAATTCAAGAGCGCCAACGGAGACGAAAAGCCCTCTTCGTTCTCGTCGGCCGAGTCTGTGAACGCACCGTCTTCCTCCAAACCCGTCGAAGGCACGCTGAAGAGCCAGATCACTAAGAGGAAGAGGATGGTTCTGATCAAGGAGAAGAAGGCGGCGCAGACTCTCAGTGCAATCCTGCTGGCCTTCATCCTCACCTGGACGCCGTACAACATCATGGTGCTGGTCTCCACTTTCTGCTCCGACTGCGTCCCGCTCTCGCTCTGGCATCTGGGATACTGGCTGTGTTACGTCAACAGCACCGTCAACCCCATGTGCTACGCTCTCTGCAACAAGACCTTCCAGAAGACCTTCCGCATGCTGCTGCTGTGCCGCTGGAGGAAGAAGCTGTTCTGGTGCGGACCGAACCCTGCGGCCGGAAACAGACTCACCTGAGACTTTACTTCACTGCACAGATTCACTCTGAGGTTTTCCTTAAAGGGATACGCTACCGTTCAGCTTTTTATGTTTTTTAACGAAGTCTCTTCTGCTCAGCAAGGATGCATTCATTTGATAAAAAATCTATAAAAATAGGAAATATTATTGCAATTTAAAATAGCCGTTTTCTATGTGAGTATCTGTTAAACTGTAATTTATTTCTGTGATGCAAAGCTGTATTTTCAGCATCATTACTCCAGTCTTCAGTGTCACATGATCTTCATAAATCATTCTAATATGATGCTCAAGAAACATTTCTGATTATTATCAATGTTGATAATTATTAGAAATAAAATGGCAAAAAAAAGCTCCATAAATGTGTCTCAAAAGTACCATGAAACTGGCTCCTTTGAGTGTCCTTTAATCAAATGTGACCCTGGAGCACAAAACCAGTCATAAGCAGGGCCGCATTAACCATTGGGCTAGGCGGGGCTTTTTAGCGCTATTATTTAGTGGAGTTTTTCCGTAAATTCCATGCATTACCATTAGAGATTAAAACGTCACATTTGAATTTGTTTTACCAATCAAATGCATTTATTATATATATATTACTTTTGAACAAACTGTGCACGCAGCCTATCTATCAGGTGATCGCTGCGCCTAATGTCTGCATTCACCTCTCTTCACTTCATTCTGGTGTAATCTAGAAACGGTCATGCAAAGAACAATCTTCGATAAGTAAAAATGTCAACTATTCTAAAAAAAAATAGTGAGAGAAAAAAATGAGTTAGTCACTAAAATCCACAGCTAGTTTATTTCACTAAAGCTGATGATGGAGTGTGAGTTGTGGAACCGCAAATGGAGCCGATAAAAACACAGTGTCATCATCCCCACAGATTTTAGGTTAGTTTGATTATTAACTTGAAAGATGTTGCTTTTTGTGTTTGAACAAACTATATAGGCCTAGTATATTCGCTCATGGGTTGAGAAATTCATTTTGTGTGTCATGATGTAAGCTTTTCATTTAAACGCATTTTAAGCATTTTGGTTTAAAAACTAATTTAAAGGTCCCCTGAAATGCTTAGAAACACGCAGCGTTACTATGTGTTGACGTCATTTTAACTGAAACAGGAAGACAGGGCGGGACATATCAAGCAGCCCCGCCCCTTTTTAAAATAGCCAATAGCGTTCGTTTATATCACAGCTTGGGCTAGAGCCGTTCAGAGCCGTTGAGCGCCGTAAAGCCGCATTTGACAGCCACAATCTCATCCATATTGCTATAAAATATAGCATTCTGTGTAGAATTCAGAGCGCACTTGCTCGTACAGCGCCTGACTAAACTAAGAGTTATTTTTCGCGCCGAAAAGAGTTGAGTGTTAACGTTTCGTGTTTAAACATTTGAATACACATAGTTATGTGTCAAAATGCCCATCTCCTCGTCAACACAGTCATTTGTGTCTTAAATGAACATTAATAGTTAAAGATAAAGCATGTGCACTAGTTGGCTATTATGAGATCCTGGCATTATATGAGATTTTAAAGGGATATAGTTCACCCAAAAATTTAAATACTGTCATCATTTACTCAGTTTCAAGTTGTTCTGAACCTGTATGAATTTCTTTGTTCTCCTCAACATAAAAGAAGATATTTTGAAGAATATTCGTAACCACCAGAATGTTTCTGGTCCCTGTTGACTCCAATAGTTTTTTTTTTTTCATACTATGGAAGTCATGGGGAAACAGAAACTGTTACCATTGTTCCAAATATAAGTGTTTCATTCAACAGCAGAAGGAAACTCATTCAGGTTTAGAACAACAACAACACAACTTTAATTTTTGGGTGAACTATTCCTCCAAAGCAGCCTAATATAGCTACTGCTGCTGTTTGTGTCAATAATGTAAATGAAACATTAGAAAGAAAATCACTCACTGTCCTTGACCAAATCGCTTTTGTAAAATAATGTATATTGAATTTATGCAGTGAAGACTATTCAGTCTATTTGTAGTCTATTTATTTTATACGATGTAATATTTCTTATTCAGTGCTTTAAGTGTTTGTAGGTCAATTTCTTTGTTCTATTGTGATTCATGACTGTTTACTTGTCTTCCCCAGCGACTTAACACTGCTTTTGTGCTCCAGGGTCACAAATCTTTATCATATTCGAGGAGGGAATGATTTAAAGGATGAATTCGCTGATTGTAAACCAGCTTTGTATTATTAATAACGTGCACCAGCAGTGAGATCGTTTATTAGTCTGTGAGATGATGCAAAACGAGTTATTTTATGTCACTCCTCTGATTTTTGACAGCTCTATCTCTAGTCATGTAGCACAAAAATATTTTGGGTAACCCTTTCTATGAAGCTCATATTTATAACACATTATAAGGGTATTCTTAAGGCATTATAATGAATGCATTATAAAAAAAACGTATACAGTATGTTGTTTCATCTCGATCAATTATAATACATTATAAAACTCACTTATTTGTGGTTATAACTTTTATGAGTATGATTATTTATAACACGCAATAAACACCACGTTAAATCCACTTAATTTATAATGGATTATAAATCTCATATCTTGACATTATTTATTTAAGATCTGTACAGTATCTTATTATCTTACTGATATTACAATAAATATGGTTAAAAGCAAATGTGGCATATTATACATTCATCTGATCAGATATCTGATCTTACGGCTGTTTAAGAAAAAATATTATTTTTATTATTATTGTTTATAAGTGGTCTTTGTCTGCTTTACTTAAAGTAACAAGTTAACAATAGCAAGATATGAGACTTATAATACATTATAACGATGGGAAATATAATCCATTGTAAGTTAAGTGGATGCATTGTATCCATTGTGTTATAAATCATCACTTAAAAGCTATAACCACAAATAAATACATATTGTAATGCATTAAAATGGTTGTAATGATTACTCATGAGATGATACAACATATGCATTAATTATAATGCCTCAAGAATACTCTTATAATGTATTATAAATAGAAAGTGTAACCAATTTTTTTTTTTTTTTTGCATTTCTACAGACAATTTTTATTAAAATCAGTGCAATCAGTGAATTCCTCCTTTAATGTTTTCTTAAGTATTTTTGTGTGAATTACTCCTTTAACTCTGTCATAACTCACGCATGAATCTTTAAAGTTAGTTGAAGTCACTGTAAGCCCGTCATTGGATTCTGTGACGCTTTCACAACAATCATCCGTTATGGAAATAAAGACCCACCAATATCATTATGATGAACAAACACCCCATCAGAGATGATTTTCTTCATGTGTGTCAGTGTTAAAGGGCTAATGTTGTATTTCAAAGGCTTGATGTTGATTGTACCAACTTGAAATGCCTTATCGTGCCATTATAAGAACAGAGAGGAGCTTTAATGACGGAATTAAGATGCAGTGATTCTGGATATTTGTCGTGTTGATGATGTCAAACAAACTGTTTTAATGACGATGTGTGATTTTTATCTATAGGTGCTTGGAAGATTTGTTTTGATGTGCCGTAAATAACTCAGTGAAGGTGATCAAAGATGCCAGAACTTTCTATTTCATCAGCTTTATTGCGCTTTAATTCCCTGTAACCCATGACCGTGTGTGATTTTTATATCAGTGTCAGGAGACCCTTTGGACTCTTCAGTACAAATAATTCTAACATTTAAATGTTTATTGAATAAAATGAAATATTTGATCCAGATAATTGATTCTAATGTGTTGCATGGGTTAATAATTCATTGCTACACTGTAAAAAAAAAAAGATTTTCATACTCGGGTATTTGTCTTGTTTTCCAGTGCAAACATCTAAACATTCTTAAGGCATGATACATTAACTTGAGAAGCTTGTTTTCTGAAAAATTTATCAAAATGAGTTTATTTTTAACCCTCATAACACATTTAAGTCCGTTTTGACCTGGAAGAGATTTCTAAAAGAAAGTTTCTTTAAAAAAAAAATGCATGGTTTTTAGTAAGGGAACAAAACTTTGCTAATGCTTCAAGATCCTTAAAATACACATTATTTGTTGTTTTTTCAGATTTTTTACAATTATTTTTTAAGAGATATAACCATTTAAAATGTTCGGGTCATTTTGACCGTGTATGTATGGAGCACCATTGGTGTCAAAATTACTATCTGTAAAATTATCTATGAAGTTTAATTAGTGCCAAAAAACTTAAATATATTTAGCCTTTTCTGAATATCTCACACACTTTTGGACTGAATTTTGTTGATGAACATGAATATGTCATTTATTGATGAACCATTGCAGCATGAAAAACTTAAACTGAAAACTTCACGTAAAATGAATTTTAGTTTGAAAAATTAATCAAAACAAGTTTTGATGTTGTTTTGTTAGAAATAAATATGTAGGTTTCATAAATTTGGACTGCTTTTGAACAATCATGAATTATAAATTCAAAGGAATTTAATTAAATTCCTTTCCAAAGAGGTTAATAATGATAATTCTAAGATTATTTTGTCTTATAAATTTCATGCAATGATATACTCAAATAAAATTTCTTATAAATGTTGAAAAATATATATTTTGCATCCGTTTTTTTTTTTTTTGTGGTTCATGTGTAATTTGAAATCTCAAAGAATTTCTACATTTTTAGTTAATGAAAAAGGGGTAAATGCAGTAATAACATGGTAACATTCAAAACCTTTACATTTTTTCACATTCACTCAATGAGAAGTTGCTGATCAGACACAATATGGTTGAAAAGTATTAACTTATGACTGTTTTATAAAATAACGATTCTTCAGGTACAAACGTAATGTGAAAACAATATGAGGGTTAAAACAAGCAAAAAATATCCAGGTCGGAAAAATAAATTTGTTTTCCCTTTAGTTGCTTTTTCTGACCCCATTGGCAGATATTTGTTCTTGTTTTACTCACTTCATTTTGATCAGTTTCTCTTATCTTCTGTCACTGTGAATCTCCAGTACTTGATTTGTGAAAGTTTGTACTGGAAAACAAGACAAAAATACTGAGGAAGAACATCATTTTTTGCACTTTATTCCCTCAAACACAAAGCTCCTTATGTAGAGTGACGTAGGGTTAAAAGGTTAGTTCACCCAAAAATGAAAATTCTGTCTGAGGGCTCTCTGACCCTCCCATAGACAGCAAGGTAACTACCACGTTCAAGGTCCAGAAAAGTACCAAGATGATCGACAAAGTAGTCCGTGTGACATCAGTGGTTCAACTGTAAAGTTACGAAGTTACGAGAATACTTTTTTGCGCAAAGAAAACAAAATTAACAACTTTATTCCACATTTTCGTCTCTACTGCGTCACTTTGTATGTATCATGTATCACACAGTATCATGACGCGAGCATGTGGTCATTACGCCGGATCTGGGTCAGCACCGCCACATGGACTACTTTGTCGATCATCTTGGTACTTTTCTGGAC
>NW_015557186.1:119315-122830 GCF_001515605.1 Sinocyclocheilus anshuiensis | reverse complement strand
TCGAACAACACAAGGGTGAGTAATTAATGACAGAATTTCATTTTTGGGTGAACTAACCCTTTAATTCAGGATAATTCAGGATAATCAGAGTTCGTCTCTCGCACAGTCTCCAGAGTGAATCACTTTGAGCTGCTCTGAGGGTTTGACCATCATCCAGGCGTATTTGCACAGGTGTTCTTTGTTGCAGTCCTTCTGCCAGTAGATGACGTTCCTGCGGTTCAGGTTTGCGCCGGCGCACGCATCGTACCACCAGCCGCCGCCCGCCACACCCTGGAAATCCAGCTGGGCACAGTTCTGGAAGTAGTTGTCGTTGTCGCGGTCTTTGGTGGTGAAGCGCTGGTTGTCATGCAGGTAGTTCTCGGTGTTGAGCGTCAGAGCGTCCGCCGCAGTGCCCTGGAACAGACCCAGACGCAGCCGGTATTGCGCCTCCTCGTCCTCCACCAGCGCCGGCTCGTACTCGCCCGTCTTGGTCACGGCATCTTTGTCCACCAGCTTGATGCCGAGCTTGTACCGGGCCGGGCCGTGGGTCAGCCGGTGCAGGTGCTCGTTCCCCAGCCAGTGGTTTCCGGTCAGGGATCCGAAGCCGTGCTTGTACTCATCCCAGCCGCGGTCGAAGTCCACGCTGCTGTTGACCGTGATGTGCTGGACCACCGTCCATCCTCCCTCCTGCATGGCGCAGTAGACGGCGATGGTCGAGTCTCCGGGGCGGATCAGATACAGGCCGTCTCGCGCCTGACCGCCGGAGCTCTGCCACAGCTCATAACAGTCCCGGGGAAAACCTGAGACAGAACAACGTCAGAATCACAACCGAGAAACACGGTGGACCGACCGCAGCCTGCAGACTGATGGTGAGTGATTCACAATCACCATGAAACTGACTCCACTGATTCATGACTCTATTAATTGACTCAAATGATTCATGACTCTATTAACTGACTCCACTGTTTCATGACTCTATTAATTGACTCAAATGATTCAAGACTCTATTAACTGACTCCATTGATTCATGACTCTATTAATTGACTCAAATGATTCATGACTCTATTAATTGACTCCATTAATTCATGACTCTATTAATTGACTCCATTGATTCATGACTCTGTTATCTGACTCCACTGATTCATGACTCTGTTAACTGACTCCACTGATTAATGACTCTATTAATTGACTCTATTGATTCATGACTCTGTTAATCGACTCCACTGATTCATGACTTTATTAATTGACTCTACTGATTCATGACTTTATTAATTGACTCAAATGATTCATGACTCTATTAACTGACTCCATTGATTCATGACTCTATTAATTGACTCAAATGATTCATGACTCTATTAACTGACTCCATTGATTCATGACTCTATTAATTGACTCAAATGATTCATGACTCTATTAACTGACTCCATTGATTCATGACTCTATTAATTGACTCAAATGATTCATGACTCTATTAACTGACTCCATTGATTCATGACTCTATTAATTGACTCAAATGATTCATGACTCTATTAACTGACTCCATTGATTCATGACTCTGTTAATCGACTCCACTGATTCATGACTTTATTAATTGACTCCATTGATTCATGACTCTGTTATCTGACTCCACTGATTCATGACTCTATTAACTGACTCCATTGACTCATGACTCTATTAATTGACTCAAATGATTCATGACTCTATTAACTGACTCCACTGATTCATGACTCTATTAATTGACTCCATTGATTCATGCTCCTGGTCTTATTGTGGATGATTCATCAGTGATGTTATTCTGAAACAGCGTTGTTATTATGTTAATTTTAACTATTAAAAATCGTTTTTGGTAATTAAAAATAAAGCTGAAATGAAATATAAATATTAATAAATTTGAAATGTTGCTTTGGCAAGAAACTGAAAAACAAAAAAAATGAAAATTTGAAGTACAAAAGTAAAAAAAAAATTTTACTAAACAAACAAAAAAGTTTAATATGTAAAAAAAAATGTTGCCTTGGCAACTAACTGAAATAAATATATGTGTATATGTTGAAGTACAAATTTCTAAAACTAAAACAAAAAATAATAAAATATGTTAAATATATATAGAAATAAAACTAAATAAAAAATATTAAAAAAGATAAGAAAAAAAGAAGAAATGTTGCCTTGGCAGCTAACTTAAAAACATTAACACTGACGTACTAAAATTTCTAGAACTAAAATATATATTTTTTAAATGTATATAGAAATCAAGCTAAAAATAATTATTATATATGTAGAAATAAAGCTAAATAGAAATATTTAAAAAAGAAAAATAAGAATAAATGTTGCCTCGGCAACTAACTGAAATACTGAAGTACTAAAATTGCTAAAACTAAAACTAAAATAATAAAATATATAAAACAATATGCAAATAAATAATAAAATAAGTGAAATTAAAATTATTAAAATAAAAATTACTAAAACTTAAGCTAAAATTGAAAACCGAAAATATAAAAATCGCCTATACTATAAGTGTCATGTACTGTAAGATAATACTTTCTGAAGAAAACATGTTTGTCTTGATAATCTTTCATCAGTTAATCATCAGTCTTTAATCTGTTATCAGGTGTTATCTCTAATGTTTGTTAACTTGATGAAATTAGTCTTTATGAGAACAAATTACAATGAAAACGCCCTGAGTCCTGCTTGACCTTTGACCTCTGCTCTGATGGGTCAGATGTCACAGTGGAACCAAACCTGCTCTAAATTCACTCAAACGAACTAGTATTTCTAGATTCTGAAACATGAGTGCCTCAATGAACGAGCTGTTGAGTTTGATTCATTAGATTATCGAGCAATAAAGGACAACAGCAGCCTAAAACGAGGACTAAATAGATATCTGTTAACATTATTATAATTAAAAAGAGGCCCAGGTGATGCCAGATTATGAAGACAGGCATTTATTTCTGATGAATCATTTACAGGCAGATGAATTAATAATCAGTGCTGATGTAAAACAGCATAAGCACTGATCTGACCTTTCTGTCCGAGGTTCAGGATGAGTTTGTGCTCCTCTGGAGCGAGCAGATGGATGTTTTTAGCAGGAAGTGGTTCGTTCTGAACGTGCGCCAGCAGGAAGAGACAAACCCACAGCCTCACCATCATCTGAATGAGAGACAGAAGAGAAAAGCATGAGAATCACAGCCGGAGGAATGATCCGCAGTCGTTGATGTGAAGTCTTACCGTTGAGAGTGTGTGACCGACACCAGTGAGAGAAAGAAGCAAAGTGTCCACTATCAGCGCTGGACTTCAACCCGTCACTGCAAGGGTTAAAGCCTTTATCTGGACTCTTTACTGTAGTTTCATTTGTTTTATCTGATTCATTTCAACCTTTGACTCTGTGTTGCAACACCAGTGACTGAATCATGACCTGATTACCGGCTGAACCCAGGCCTCCGGCAGAGATCCGTCACAACATCACAGGAATCAGCCGTGAGTCTGTATTTTTACATGTGGAACTGATGAACGTGTGTCTCTTTTCATGCATATGAACAGAT
>NW_015557186.1:118972-119251 GCF_001515605.1 Sinocyclocheilus anshuiensis | reverse complement strand
TATACTTTTTTATTTTTTGTACAAAAATGTCAGTGTTTCAGGATTGTATGATTGCATCTAATGGCAGACATCATGGACAATAATGAGATATTTGCGTGTAAAATGTTGCAGATTCGACATTAAAGTGTCATGATGTAAAATTATTGAAATTCTGCATGATTTTTTTGTAGTGAATTTATTCTAGATCAGTGTTTTGATGAACTTTGTGTTTACTCCTCTGTGACGGGTCACTTCAGGCCTGTGTGTGTCACTCTCCTAGGAGAATCTCAAACACTCTCT
>NW_015557186.1:112065-118401 GCF_001515605.1 Sinocyclocheilus anshuiensis | reverse complement strand
ACACACACACTCACACTCACTCACACTCACACTCACACACACACAAACACACAGCTTCTGTTTCATTCTGCATATGACGTGAGGTGCACATTAATCTCTAATTTTCCGCCTTGAGGCCCCGTCCCTTGCACACGGAGCTCCACCCCTATGGCCTCTGGCTCCGCCTCCTGTCTTCCCGTGACTTTTGGGTGATGAGAAGAACTTGGTCATGAGCTCCGAGACATCTGAAAGCTCCTGGTTGGAGTTAAGCATGTTCATGGACTGCTCCATCTCCTGTCAATCAATCAATCAATCAATCAATCAATTGCATGATCAATCAGAGCAAAGCGTTCCTGCATTGTGAAGGAGTTCATACCTGTCTCATCTCAGGATCCCTAGGATTGAAGACTTTAGGAAGAAGAAGGATTATCAGAAGAGGAAGAACCATCATGAGAACCTGAGAGAGTGAAGAGTAAAGCGTGAAACTGGTGCTGCGGTTACAAGATGAGAGTGATTTTACGGCAAAGCACCATCGGGATCATGAGGAAATCTGACCAGCCCCAGGTTTCCCACGGGATGAAGTATGAATGTAGACCGACACATCGCATCTGAAGTGGGTAAGGCAGTCGGATCACCTCTGAGGTCTTGATGTAATTGACCACACAAGCCCTGCACGAGCAACCAACTGACTCAAAACACATTAAAATCAATGCTTCTGTGGTTATTTTCACACAAACACTGGCGTATCATGCAGTGTAAGTGTGTTTCACTGCAGTGACTTGGTCAAACTGATAGGAAAAGTCAAAGTTCACATCCACACACCTCATCTTCCCTGTGGTGGTGATGTCAACCCGCACAGGCTGGAATCTGTAGGTTGGAGATCAGATTTCCAGAACATACGATCCGGATGGAACATCACTGACTGTGAAACTTCCATCATCTCTGCCGAAAGAAGCAGGACTGATCTGGTACTACAGCACAGGGATGCTGTCAGATGATAGAGCCATCCCAGCAAACAGAACATTCCCGTTTGATTTCCGATTGGTTATTTTTGGGATCAAAATGAGAACATTCTGGGAACATACTGAGAACGTTTGTTTATTTTTTGGGACCAAAATTAGAATGTTCTGGGAACATACTGAGAACGTTTGTTTATTTTTTTGGGATCAAAATTAGAACGTTCTGGGAATGTTCTGAGAAAATTTGGTTATTTTGGGGGGAACAAAATTAGAACGTTCTAGGAATGTACTGAGAACGTTTGTTTATATTTTGGGATCAAAATTAGAACGTTCTGGGAATGTACTGAGAACGTTTGTTTATTTTTTTGGGGAACAAAATTAGAACGTTCTAGGAGCGTACTGAGAACGTTTGGTTATTCTTTTCAGAACAAAATTAGAATGTTCTGGGAACGTACTGAGAACGTTTGGTTATTTTTTTGGGATCAAAATTAGAATGTTCTGAGAAAATTTGGTTATTTTGGGGGAACAAAATTAGAACGTTCTAGGAATGTACTGAGAACGTTTGTTTATTTTTGGGGAACAAAATTAGAACGTTCCAGGAACGTACTGAGAATGTTTGGTTATTTTTTTGGGGAACAAAATTAGAACGTTCTAGGAACGTACTGAGAACGTTTGTTTATTTTTGGGGAACAAAATTACAATGTTCTAGGAACGTACTGAGAACGTTTGGTTATTTTTTAAGAACAAAATTAGAATGTTCTGGGAACGTACTGAGAACGTTTGGTTATTTTTTCAGAACAAAATTAGAATGTTCTGGGAACGGACTGAGAACGTTTGGTTATTTTTTTGGGAACAAAATTAGAATGTTCTGGGAACATACTGAGAACATTCGGATAATTTTTTGGGGAACAAAATTAGAACATTCTAGGAACGTACGGCAAACGTTTGTTTTTTGTTTTGGGGTACAAAATTAGAATGTTCTGGGAACGTACTGAGAACGTTCGGATATATTTTTGGGGAACAAAATTAGAACATTCTAGGAACGTACGGCAAACGTTTGTTTTTTGTTTTGGGGTACAAAATTAGAATGTTCTGGGAACGTACTGAGAACGTTCGGATATATTTTTGGGGAACAAAATTACAACGTTCTAGGAATGTACTGAGAACATTTGGTTGTTTTTGGGGAACAAAATTAGAACTTTCTGAGAATGTACTGAGAACGTTTGGTTATTTTTTGCGGAACAAAATTAGAACATTCTAGGAATTTACTGAGAACCTTTGTTTATTTTTTTGGGATCAAAATTACAATGTTCTAGGAACGTACTGAGAACGTTTGGTTATTTTTTCAGAACAAAATTAGAATGTTCTGGGAACGGACTGAGAACGTTTGGTTATTTTTTTGGGATCAAAATTAGAACGTTCTGGGAATGTTCTGAGAAAATTTGGTTATTTTGGGGGGAACAAAATTAGAACGTTCTAGGAATGTACTGAGAACGTTTGTTTATTTTTGGGGAACAAAATTAGAACGTTCCAGGAATGTACTGAGAATGTTTGGTTATTTTTTTGGGGAACAAAATTAGAACGTTCTAGGAACGTACTGAGAACGTTTGGTTATTTTTTCAGAACAAAATTAGAATGTTCTGGGAACGGACTGAGAACGTTTGGTTATTTTTTTGGGAACAAAATTAGAATGTTCTGGGAACATACTGAGAACATTCGGATAATTTTTTGGGGAACAAAATTAGAACGTTCTAGGATCGTACTGCAAACATTTGTTTTTTGTTTTGGGGTACAAAATTAGAATGTTCTGGGAACGTACTGAGAACGTTCGGATATTTTTTTGGGGAAAAAAATTACAACGTTCTAGGAATGTACTGAGAACATTTGGTTATTTTTTGGGGAACAAAATTAGAACGTTCTAGGAATGTACTGAGAACATTTGGTTATTTTTATGGAGCAAAATTAGAACTTTCTGAGAATGTACTGAGAAAGTTTGGTTATTTTTGGGGAACAAAATTAGAACTTTCTGGGAATGTACTGAGAACGTGTGGATATTTTTTTGGGATCAAAATTAGAACGTTCTTGGAATGTACTGAGAATGTTTGGTTATTTTTTTGGGGAACAAAATTAGAAAGTTCTAGGAACGTGCTGAGAACGCTTGGTTATTTTTTGGGGATCAAAATTACAGTGTTCTGGGAATGTACTGATGAGAACGTTTGGTTATTTTTTGGGGAACAAAATTAGAAAGCTCTAGGAACGTGCTGAGAATGCTTGTTTATTTTTGGGGAACAAAATTAGAACTTTCTGGGAATGTATTGAGAACGTGTGGATATTTTTTTGGGATCAAAATTAGAACGTTCTTGGAATGTACTGAGAATGTTTGGTTATTTTTTGGGGAACAAAATTAGAAAGTTCTAGGAACGTACTGAGAACGTTTGTTTATTTTTGGGGAACAAAATTACAATGTTCTGGGAACATACTGAGAATACGTTTGGTTATTTTTTTAAATAACAAAATTAGAAAGTTCTAGGAACGTGCTGAGAATGCTTGTTTATTTTTGGGGAACAAAATTAGAACGTTCTGGGAACGTACTGAGAACGTTTGGATATTTTTTGGGACCAAATAATAATGTTCTTTGAATGTACTGAGAACGATTTCTAATTTCTTTGACAACCAATTAAGAACATTCTTTTAACATACTGAAAACGATTACTACATTTTTTGGGCAACCAAAATGAACATTCTGGCCTGGGAACATCTTCGGAATGTTAGGGGAACGTTTTATTTTCTTAAACTATCCTGTCTAACCGACAGAACGTTAGAACGTCTGATTTGGGATCCAGGAACGTTCGCTGGGAATCATTACCATATTCCCTGCATTTGCATGCACGCACTGCATCGTAATCTGCGCTCGCTCACGTGTGCACCTGATGAACCCCACGTGTTTGTCTCCATCCAGCAGAACCTGCGCAGATGAGATCCAGTCCTGAGCTCTGACACCCGGAACCAGCGCTCGGCCCGACACCTGGGGCAAGTTCAAGCTCAAACCGGTGTGCACCGCTTTGCTACGGTTTCCGGTTTGAACAACATGTTTCCTGGAAACGGTGTGCAACAGGGTTTGAGATGCGTTTTCTCTTGTTTGGTGGGTGTGTCGAGCATGTCAGCCCAATGAGCAGCAGCATGTATATAAACCACGCGGTATTAAAGAGACAGCTCGCACAATGTAATTAATATCCAAATAAATTCACAAGAGCAAGTATATTGTTTGCACATGTTTATTTACATTAAAGGCAAAATAACTGAAATAATAAGAGCACAAGTATAGATCTGGAACTTCTTTAAGTCTGTCAAAATTAGAATGTTCTGGGAACATACTGAGAACATTCGGATAATTTTTTGGGGAACAAAATTAGAACGTTCTAGGAATGTACTGAGAACATTTGGTTATTTTTAGGGAGCAAAATTAGAACTTTCTGAGAATGTATTGAGAAAGTTTGGTTATTTTTGGGGAACAAAATTAGAACTTTCTGGGAATGTACTGAGAACGTGTGGATATTTTTTTGGGATCAAAATTAGAACGTTCTGGGAATGTACTGAGAACGTTTGGTTATTTTTTGGGGAACAAAATTAGAAAGTTCTAGGAACGTACTGAGAACGTTTGTTTATTTTTGGGGAACAAAATTACAATGTTCTAGGAATGTACTGAGAACGTTTGGTTATTTTTTGGGGAACAAAATTAGAAAGTTCTAGGAACGTGCTGAGAACGCTTGGTTATTTTTTGGGGATCAAAATTAGAACTTTCTGGGAATGTACTGAGAATGTTTGGTTATTTTTTGGGGAACAAAATTAGAAAGTTCTAGGAACGTGCTGAGAACGCTTGGTTATTTTTTGGGGATCAAAATTAGAACTTTCTGGGAATGTACTGAGAATGTTTGGTTATTTTTTGGGGAACAAAATTAGAAAGTTCTAGGAACGTGCTGAGAACGCTTGGTTATTTTTTGGGGATCAAAATTAGAACTTTCTGGGAATGTACTGAGAATGTTTGGTTATTTTTTGGGGAACAAAATTAGAAAGTTCTAGGAACGTGCTGAGAACGCTTGGTTATTTTTTGGGGATCAAAATTACAGTGTTCTGGGAATGTACTGATGAGAACGTTTGGTTATTTTTTGGGGAACAAAATTAGAAAGCTCTAGGAACGTGCTGAGAATGCTTGTTTATTTTTGGGGAACAAAATTAGAACTTTCTGAGAATGTACTGAGAACGTTTGGTTATTTTTTGGGGAACAAAATTAGAAAGTTCTAGGAACGTGCTGAGAACGCTTGGTTATTTTTTGGGGATCAAAATTAGAACTTTCTGGGAATGTACTGAGAACGTGTGGATATTTTTTTGGGATCAAAATTAGAACGTTCTGGGAATGTACTGAGAACGTTTGGTTATTTTTTGGGGAACAAAATTAGAAAGTTCTAGGAACGTACTGAGAACGTTTGTTTATTTTTGGGGAACAAAATTACAATGTTCTGGGAACATACTGAGAATACGTTTGGTTATTTTTTTAAATAACAAAATTAGAAAGTTCTAGGAACGTGCTGAGAATACTTGTTTATTTTTGGGGAACAAAATTAGAACGTTCTGGGAACGTACTGAGAACGTTTGGATATTTTTTGGGACCAAATAATAATGTTCTTTGAATGTACTGAGAACGATTTCTAATTTCTTTGACAACCAATTAAGAACATTCTTTTAACATACTGAAAACGATTACTACATTTTTTGGGCAACCAAAATGAACATTCTGGCCTGGGAACATCTTCGGAATGTTAGGGGAACGTTTTATTTTCTTAAACTATCCTGTCTAACCGACAGAACGTTAGAACGTCTGATTTGGGATCCAGGAACGTTCGCTGGGAATCATTACCATATTCCCTGCATTTGCATGCACGCACTGCATCGTAATCTGCGCTCGCTCACGTGTGCACCTGATGAACCCCACGTGTTTGTCTCCATCCAGCAGAACCTGCGCAGATGAGATCCAGTCCTGAGCTCTGACACCCGGAACCAGCGCTCGGCCCGACACCTGGGGCAAGTTCAAGCTCTGCACCGCTTGCACCGCTTTGCTACGGTTTCCGGTTTGAACAACATGTTTCCTGGAAACGGTGTGCAACAATGCGTTTTCTGCGTTTTCTCTTGTTTGGTGGGTGTGTCGAGCATGTCAGCCCAATGAGCAGCAGCATGTATATAAACCACGCGGTATTAAAGAGACAGCTCGCACAATGTAATTAATATCCAAATAAATTCACAAGAGCAAGTATATTGTTTGCACATGTTTATTTACATTAAAGGCAAAATAACTGAAATAATAAGAGCACAAGTATAGATCTGGAACTTCTTTAAGTCTGTC
>NW_015557186.1:105659-111915 GCF_001515605.1 Sinocyclocheilus anshuiensis | reverse complement strand
ATCATAGCACAACAACAGTGATCAGTTTAAAAAACGTTTTGCACCGTTTTGTAAGGGCTGAACGCAGCCCAGGTGTGCCGTTCAATATTTTTATGGAAACTGATTAATTTTATTTTAGAAGAACAGAAAGTTCAAAAGAGCAGCGTTTATTTGAAATATAAATATTTTGTAACATTATACATGTCTTTACTCTCACTTTTGATTAATTTAATGCGTCCTTGATGAATAAAAGTATTAATTTATTTTATTATTATTATTATTTTTAAATCAGCTGTCAACTTCCATTACAGCGCGAGAAAATGAACTCAGATTTGACGAACGCTTTAAAAAAAAAATAGACTAATGCTCAAAACAATATACAGACAAATGACAAATAAAAACGAGAAAATACAACAGAAGGGAAAAAAACTAAATAAATGGGAAGTATCAACACGTTTTGAGGTTTAAGTAATTACAAAGTTACACAGAAAACAAGGCAGCGCTGAGTTCTGCAGGACAAAACCAACACAATAAAATGCTGTTTAAACATAACTTCAGTCCTCATAATGTTTCCTTATGGAATAATCGTTGTATTTTATTTCAAAGAAAATCTTTATTTTTGGAGGACTGGTGGCAAAGAGGTATTTGGTCAGTGCTGCACATTATGGATAAGAATGGCTGCTTTGTTAGTTCTAATGATTTCTGCACTAAATTTAATTGTAAGCGTGAGGAAAAAGCTTATTTGAAAGTTACTAAAAGCATTCCTTTACCATTCCTTAATATGTTAAAGGGGATTTTAACATACTCCACTATCATTCCCAAGATTTTGCATCTTAAATCAAGCAAATTATATTTTGTAGATGAGAAGTGTACTAATAAGTTTATAAGAAATTGTCTTGTGTAGGAAAGCTATCCTGGTCCAATAAGAAGGAGCTATATTTGTCAACATCTAAATAGGAAATCAGTTAATGAATTTAGATGCAAATATTTGTTATTTCCTCTTCCACCAAAATATAAAGAAGTGCACTTTAAATTTTTGTACGATATTTATCCTGCTAAGGAATTTCTGAGATTAAGATTGAATGTGGATTGTAATATTTGTAACAATTCTGTAATAATGATGTAGAAACTGTTGAATACTTATTTTTCCATTGTTATCTGGTTAATTCGGTCTGGACTGAAGTATGTAATCGGATTAAACAAAGAATATCTATTTTTCCATCTATTACTTGGGACATGTTGAAATTTGGAGGTTCATTTTAAGAACTCCTCAAATACTTTATTCACAAATGTAAAGTTCTGAAAACAGCACCCCAGTTTAATGTCTTTAAAAAGGAGTATACAGAGGTCCTGAAAATTATGAGAAGTGATAAAGCCAAGAAATTATTTGATTTGTTTAATAAGTGTGATTTTGTTTAATCCCCTGCATTGTTTATGGTTGCATGAATATATTTTATTTTATTTGGATTAATGTCTTGTATGATGGTTTATTTCTCTGTTATAGTATGATTAATATGAATGTCTCAGTCTGTGAGGACTTACAGTTGTGTTTATGTTAGCCTATATTTTGTTCTGTTATGATGCTTGAAATGCAAAAAAAAAAAAAAAACGTAACAACGGAAAAAAACAAAAACAAACCAAAACAGTGACGAGAGCACGCACGCTCAGCTGACGCTTACAGATCATGTGACCGCTGGAGCAGGAAATACTCTCAGTTTAAACAGGAAACGACAAAAATCAGCTGTGTTTGGTGAGGGTCTGTCAGTTTCACTTTGTTCTGTCGTGAATGTTTGTTCCTTATTTATTTAGCTGAGCGTTTTTATTCCCTTAGGATCTATTCATATGGTATTTAGAGGTATATTTCAGTTTATTGGAGTTATTTTAGTGTGTGTCTTCTGCTGTGATGTTATTTCAGTCATTACTAACACTAACTGAACTGAATCAGTTTTGTGAAAAATAACAAATTATAGTTTGAATGCACAAAATGAGGCGAATAAATATGATTTTTGACTGCTGATGTATAAGACTTAATAATTTAAATGCTATATAATCATATTTCCTCATTACAGTAATGACAATTTTAGATGAGGGAGGTTGAAATTTCATGACATTTAATATTTTATTTGATATTAATTCATATTTTTCAGAAGAATTGGGTTCGAAAATGTCTAATGCACCCCTCAAAAAATAAGAAATTATTTTTTAAATGTAGAAAATGAAGCGTATTGTGAGAACAATTATGATTTTTGACAGCTGATGTTTCAGGTGAGGGTTGAAATGTCATGATATTTCATATTTTATTCGTATGGTATTTAGTATTTGCATTTTAGTGTTTGGCTTCTACTGTGATAAATGTATTAGAGTCATAACTAACACGAACTCAACTGATTGCAGGTGGATTTATACAGTCCTCCATCAAAACATAACACACTGCAACTGATGGAAAGCAGGTAAAGAGTGTTTCTGAGCAGTTAGTAATTCAGTAAATTATTCTGCCCTTGTGTAAGTGGTTTGAATCACATGCATGCGTCTCAAACAGCTTCGCTCAGCACTTCATCTTCAGATGTTGTGCTTCAGCTCAGTCAATGATTACACAGTCTGTCACGTGACGCTCATGAGACTCTGTTGTGATCAGATGAAGAGATGATGATGATGATGGCGGCGCTGCTGTGTTTCTGTGCTCTGATCTCTGCTGTTTGCTGTGCGCCGCTCATAGAAACTCAACCTGAACAGGTGCATGTCTCGTATCCAGGTGAGATTTCACTCTTCATGATTGACAGCTGTCAATCAAAACAAAGACAGACAGGTTTCCATGGAAACCCTGCAGTTATTGTGTGATTTCTTGGAGTTGTAGTCTTCATACCGATCATTTTTTGGCTCTCGTGAGTGTAATTATGTTATATGACAGCAGAGTCATTTAATATTTTATTTTAAATCAGTTGATATTTTTCAGCAGAAACTGAAAATGCTAAATGCACATTTTATACCTCAAAAAATAGGAAAAATTAATTTTGAATGCAGAAAGTGAGGCATTTTTTATGAGGTTTAAAGACTATTTATTTAAATAATATACAATAATTTTTCCTAGTCACATTTTCAGGCGAGGGAGGGTTGAAATGCCGTGATATTTAATATTTTATTTGATATTAGTTGATGTTTTTCAGCATAACGTTGTTTGAAAATCTCAATAAATCTATTCTTTTATTTAATTTTAGTTTGAAAATGTCATTAAAAAAAATTAACTTTTTTTTTTTTTTTTGAGAAGAGTTATGATTTTTGACAGCTGATGTTTAAAGACTTCATGATTTAAATGATATATAATAATTTTTCCTAGTCACAATTTCAGGTGAGGGAGGGTTGAAATGCCATGATATTTAATATTTTATTTGATATTAGTTGATGTTTTTCAGCATAATGTTGTTTGAAAATGTCAATAAATCTATTATTTCATTTAATTTAATTTTATATTTTTCAGCCGATATTTGAAAATGTCATTCCAAAAAAAAATTAAGATTTTTTTTTTTTGAGAACAGTTATGATTTTTGACAGCTGATGTTCAAAGACTTCACGATTTAAATAATATATAGTAATTTTTCCTCATTACAGTGATGCCGGTTTCAGACGAGGGAGTGTTGAAATGTGTTGGAAATGATATTTCATTGTTTCTGTGTTTGTACTTTGCTCAGTGACAGTAAAGAGGGTCATGTGACCCGAGCAGCTGTTTATAACGGAACGTCTTTCCTCAGGTGTGAAGAACTCGATGTTGGTCACATGGTCCACCGCTAATAAAACCGAGAGCGTTGTTGAGTACGGTCTGTGGGGCGGGAAGCTCTTCAGTCACACGGCGGAGGGAGACGCAAGCGTGTTTATCGACGGAGGGCCGGAGAACAGAACGATGTACGTCCACCGAGTCACGCTGACCGATCTGACCCCAGCGGCTTCATACGGTAACCTTCACACAGACATCATGCAGTGTGTGTGACCTGGACGATAGAGATGTTAATAGATGCGTGTGTGTTTCAGTGTATCACTGCGGCAGCGACGCCGGATGGAGCGACATCTTCTACTTCACGTCTCTGAATGAAAGCGTGAGCTTCAGCCCCAGATTCGCTCTGTTTGGTGACATGGGCAACGAAAACCCTCAGTCTCTGAGTCGACTGCAGAAAGAGACGCAGATGGGGATGTACGACGTCATTCTGCACATCGGTGAGACCGCAAACGAATAGCTCAGCCAAAATGAAAAAGCATTGGAAATGTGCTCACTCTGAGGCCATCCCAGATCAGGATGAGTTTGTGTCTTCATCAGGTTTGGAGAAATGCAGCATTGCGTCAGTGTCTCACTGCAAGTGAATGGGTGCCGTCAGAATGAGAGTCCAAACAGCTGATAAAAACATCCCACTAATCCACACCACTCCAGTCCATCAGTTAACATCTGGAGAAGACAAAAGCTGAAACAAATCCAGCATTAAGACATTTTTAACTCAAATACCATAGAGTCCATAATCCATAATAACGCTTCCTCCAGTGAAAAAGTGTTCTGGTCTGAATCAGGAGAGAAATCTGCACACCGTTTACAAGCCAAAACTTTAAATTTTTTGTCTTCTCCAGATGTTAACTGATGGACTGGAGTGCTGTGGATTACTTGTGGATTATTGTGATCAGCTGTTTGGACTCTCATTCTGACGGTACCCATTCACTTGGAGTGAGACACTGATGCAATGCTACATTTCTCCAAATCTGATGAAGAAACAAACTCATCCTGATCTGGGATGAGCACATTTTCAGTGCTTTTTCATTTTGGTGAAACGTTCCTTTAACTGAGTAAGAGCAGATTAGTTTGTCGTCCCAGTGACGGTAGTTTAGTTCTAGTTTTGTGTCGGAGTTATGCTTGTGCGTGTGCTTTACAGCATGTGATTGTCTTCACAGGAGATTTCGCGTATGACATGCATGAGGTAAGAAACACAACTGGCCATGTAGTGCCACATCAGTTTTGTTAGTATTTTGAATTCATTTTATTTTTAGATTTTCTGCTTTCATGTTAATTTGAACGACTCGAGGGAAGTAAATGAAGATAGAATGATTATTTTCGAGTGGACAGTTTTTACTGCTGTGTTTTTAAGGCGTCTATATTTAGCACAAGACTACAGAAATCAGTCAAATCAAGTCATGATCAAAATATGTAAGTGATGATCCACATCATTTTAACACGAATCTCTAATGTTGCCCGTAATATCATAATCGGTGACAAAAACCACAAATACAGCTGTCAAACTTTAGTGGAAGCACAGTGCATCTGAAAACTCATTAGAGCAACGACCACAAAATTCTCCAAATCACTATAATTATGTAAGAGTCTGGAAAATAGACAGATCTGATTGAAGTTTGTCATGACTTTTTAGTTTTAAAAGAGTGTGTGTTTGAAATATTATATCATAATGTGATTATGAGCTGAACTGCTGAACACAGATCATCTGTTTTTAATCACAGTCTTGATTCTGAAGATGTTTTATGTCTCAGTGTTATTTTAGTATCATTGAGATACTGTTATAATTTTCTGTTTTCATTAAAATTTTAATTAAAGTTTTATTAATTTTGTTTTTTTTTTATTATGTCATTTTTAATAGTTTGCGTGTTTTTTTAATGTCTATATAGTTTTTATTAATTTTTATTTCAGGTTTAGTTTTAGGTAAACTAAATTAAAAAGAGAAATCTTTGACAACAAGCTTAAATAAAATAAATTAGAATAGTTTATTTAATTTCAGTTAACATTTATTTTAAGTAAAAAAAACATGTTTTTATGGTTTTAGTTTTAGTTAACTATAATAACCTAAATAGTTTTTAATTAACACAATTTTATATTTTCTGTTTTCATTTTAATTTTAATTAATGTTTTAGTAATTTTGTTCTTTGTTTTGTCATTTTTATTAGTATTATTATTTTATTGCATTACTTATTTTATTTCAGATAATTGCCAAGGCAACATTTCTCACTTTCATTTAGTTTAACTTGATGCATTAAAATAACTTAAACTGCAATAAAAATTATTAAAAACTATATAGACATATTAAAAGAAACAGAACATAAAAAATGACTAAAATACACACCAAAATTGCTAAAACTTTAATAAAAATTAAAATGAAAATGGAAAATATAAAAATAAAAACGACTTCAAACTATTAATAAAAATTATAATAGTATCTCAATGATACTGAAATAACCCTGGTGTGTGTGTGCGTGCGTGCGTGTGTGTGTGTGTGTGTGTGTCTGTGTGTGTCTG
>NW_015557186.1:105400-105609 GCF_001515605.1 Sinocyclocheilus anshuiensis | reverse complement strand
TGTGAGAGAGAGTGTGTGTGTGTGTGTGTGTGTGTGTGTGTGTGTGTGTGTGTGTGCATCTGTGTGTGTGTGTGTGCGTGTGAGTGAGTGTGAGTGTGTCTGAGTGTGTGTGTGTATTTGTGTGAGTGTGTATTTGTGTGTATGTGAGTATGTGTGTATTTGAGTATGTGTGTGTGAGTGCGTGTGCGTACGTGAGTGTGTGTGAGGGA
>NW_015557186.1:90596-105275 GCF_001515605.1 Sinocyclocheilus anshuiensis | reverse complement strand
GCGTGTGTGTCTGTGTGTGTCTGTGCCTCTGTGTGTCTGTGTGTGTGTGCGTGTGCGTGTGCATGTGTGTGTGTGTGTGTGTGTGCCTCTGTGTGTCTGTGTGTGTGTGCGTGTGCGTGTGCATGTGTGTGTGTGTGTGTGTGTGCCTCTGTGTGTCTGTGTCTGTGTGTGTGCATGTGTGTGTGTGCATCTGTGTGTGTGTGTGTGCGTGTGCGTGCGTGCGTGTGTGTGTGTTTAATCAGGATAACGGCCGGATCGGGGATGAGTTCATGCGGCAGATCCAGTCCATCGCTGCTTACACGCCATATATGACCTGTCCTGGAAACCACGAGTGGGCTTAGTAAGTGAGTTTAACCTGCTCTTAACATAAACCTGATCTGAACTTTAATGTCTTCGAGTAGGTCAGTCATCAGGAGATTTTAACCAGGTTATAGAGTGCAGAAATGAAAAACGCTGCTGTCTGAACAAAAGAATCTGTTCCACAGCGGAGATTCAGAACATTTTTGGTAAACTTTTCATGACATGCGTCATTTTAATCGCATGTCTGGATTTCCTCAAGAGCCGCTGACATCTAAACAACACCAGCAGAGCCAAAGAACACAGAGAAACGGGCCGGAGCTCAGTGACGAGAGGCATGCAGTTACGCTTAACCAACAATATTTACTTCAAAACCAAAAGAAAAATTTTAGGATGTTGATTATTTTGGGACATTATTATGTAACATGCGCTTTCCCCGCAGTTGTGTTTAACCCTCATAATGCATTCAAACTCTGTAGAAAAAGCCTAAATGTAAATGTTTTTTTTGACACTAATATAACTTCATAAATAATTTTACAAAACGTATTTTTGACAGTAATGGTGCTCCATACACACCCGGGTCAAAATGACCCAAACACAAATATGTTTTAAATCTCCAAAAAAAGAATTGTATAAAATCTGAAAAAGATGTTTATCTTGAAATTCTTAAAGCATTTGCAAAGTTTCATTCCCTTACTAAAAACTATGCTCTTTTTTTTAGAGATGTTTATGTATCTCTTCCAGGTCAAAATGGAGCCGAATGCATTATGAGGGTTAAATATTACGCTAAACTAAAAAATATTAATGGCCATAAAATAGATTCATTTTCATTTCAGACCTTCAGGACTGAGATTTATACTCGCTATATGAGTAAACGGTGTTGTTATGATGGATTATTGATCCCACACTTACGTATGCCTGTCTTTTAAGATTTTCCAAATCAAAATCTCACTAAACGAGGCGAAAAATTATTGTATTACTCAGTATTTTTTTCCAGTACAAATATCTAAACATTCTTAAATCATTTTAACTGGAGATGCAAAATGACAGAAGATAAGAATAGAAATTGATCAGAATAAAGTGAGTTTAAGATTAAAACCAGAACAAATATCCAAATGAATCCAAATGGAAAACAAGGTAATTTTTCTGGCCCCATTGCACTGTAAAACAAAAGTTGTACATAAAACAGATTATTGAAATGTGTTAGCTCAGTGTATTACTTGCTGTTTCTTTGTAATTATCTGTAAATTAACTTGCAATTTCTGATTGAAAATTGTTTCTACAGCAAATTTTCTTCAGTGTGGCAGATATTTGTTCTTGTTAAACTATATGAGGTGTACCCAGTGCTTAATCAAGGAGTTAATTAGGGGTTCAAGCGCGTAGCACTGAAACTGTATTGTAATTGTTAGAATGGCCAAAGATCAGCAATCTCCACCTAAAACTGATCGGGCAGAGCAAACCGTGAGTCGTAGAGACTTGAAACTTGGAGGGATGCTAGTACTCACACCGTCTACAATGTCACCAAAGCTCGCCCCAATCGGCCTGACGGGGGCGCTACAGCAATCAAACGAATGAAATCGCTCATAACTCCTAAACCGTTAGTCGCAGGCTCAAGTGCCTTATATCGTTGGAATCCTCGGGTATTTTGGATTTTTTTTTAATCCTACTTTTGTGAACTAGTCCTAGGTTTTTCACCCGATCGGAACCAAACCAGTGCAGAAAGATTCTCTGGAGAGTGAATATCAATAATTATCAAAGAGGGACGCCAAAACGTTCGGCGGCTTTTACTAAAACGCCTAAAACTTTTGAACGGAATGAGATATCTTCACCAAACTCAGAACACTCATGTAGGAGCTCAGTCTGAGGTCACATGAAAAAAATAATGGAGCTTGGCCACTTGGTGGCGCTATAAGAGGGAAAAAAACAAAAAATGGCTATAACTACGGAACCATTTGTCCGATCAATTCAATTCAAGTTTATTTGTATAGCGCTTTTCACGATACAAATCGTTGCAAAGCAGCTTTACAGAAAATTAAGTTTCTACAATATATTTAGTAGTAGTTTATCAGTGGTGACTGTCAGTTAATGTACATATGGCAGAAATGTACGGAAAAATCAATTAAAGACGTAATCATAGCAAAATTTGGTAGTTCATCAACATGAAAATTGGAACGTAGTGTCTTTGTCCAATGTGCCAGAAGTGTCTATGAGGACATTAGCGTATCTCAAAAAACATGGCCGCCATTGGCCAATGAATTTTGAGCACCTATTAGACAAGGTTAATGGAGGTCGATCGTAATGAAACTCAGTGGGCCTGTTTGACTCATGGCCCTAAAGGTCTGTGAGACATTTGAAAGAAATCGGCCACTGGGGGGGCGATATCGCATTTTTCAAGGGCGTAATTGATTGTACATTGCGCGGTTTTTCACACATACACACAATATTCATATCATCTGTTAGACCTCCTCATTCCGATCAACTTTGCCTCTAGAACCACTGCTGTCAATCAAATTGTTTGTTAAATAATTGAGAATATGTAAAAAACCTACTTTTGCAAAGTAGCCCTAGGTTTTTTGCTCAATCTCGGAAAAACCACTGCAGTACAATTCTCTGGACTCTCTATATCAATAATTATTAAAAAATGTTTAACTTCACCCTTTGGGTAGTTATAACTGGGTCGTTTAGAAAAGGGGCGTGTCCAAATATACCCAAACGCCTATAAAGCCTAAACAAAAACTCAAAATTTCATGAAACTAGGTGAGCACATGCAACAGGTGATTCTAAACAAGCATGCTAAGTTTCATAGAGATCGGACCACAGGTGGCGCTATAACAGTCAAAAAGGCTTCAAAAACACTATATTTCTATGGTAAACTATATGTCTATGGTTCACAAATACACTAGATCTTCACTTCGTACGATTGATCTCCTCATTCTGAATAACTTTGCCTATAGGACTGCTGTCAATCAAACTGTTCTTTAAATATTTGACATTATTTAAAAAAACCTACTTCGGCAAACTCCTCCACTCCGGCCATAGGTGAAGCTGTAACAGTCATAAACATTAAAAAATCGTCATATTTCTATGGTTAATTACCTGGATTTGCCAAAAATGCTTTTTTAAATCATTGATTTAGGTGGTTACAGGCTTGCTAAATAATACGTAATGTCTTTTTTCATGTGTGCTTAAATGCCTTAAAACACTTGAACCCCAATAATCGCTGCTTGCAGCTATATTTATTGTTATTATTTTGAAAATAGATATGAAGAGGTCGACAAGATGATTAATTGGTCACTCAAGAGACCCATTCATATTTTATTGAAAGGGGAAACGGGTTTGTGATTTATGTAATAATTTCTTGAGTTTAAAACATGCTCTAATAGAATGTCTATTTTTAAATGATATTAAACAACGATTTTATTCTGAAAATATTTTTAAGGACGTTTCTCCTGGAATCATTTACAAAAAAAAATTATCACACATTAAATTGAATGATTCCATATAATTTTTGTTGTTATTGCTATTTAAAGTATAAATGTGTATTTTTGCATGTTAATTGTTTTTTAAGACAAAATTCTTAAATTATTTTTAAAAATGTATTGAAATGACATTGTAATTAAAAATGTAAATACCATTTATTTTGCCATGAATATAACCATTGCTGCTGACACGACGTTAAATCATAAATAAATAAAATAAATATTTGTTCTAAGAATAATAAGAATGAGAATAAGAATGTTTTAAGAATAAATGTAACTTTATTTAAGCATGTTTAGATAAGACAAAAAATGCTTTTTGCACTGTATTTGTAATCTGACCGGCTGCTGAATAATTTATTCAGATTCACGTCCGTCTTAGTAAGTGATTCAGACGACAGCCTGCTGACTTTTTGTTTTTGCTGTTTTCATGTTTTTTAGTGAACTAGTTAGTAGTTTGAGTGCTGACCTCACTGTGACCACTGGAGGGAAGCACAAACCTCTGGATCGATGTTAAAAGTGATTGACTATGTGTAGAGGTGGTTTTTGGGCTCAGTGAAATATTCTGTAAATGTCTGGCCAGATGTTTTCCTAGACTTGACCTCATGACCCCTGTGAGCTCTCAGCACATCCATACCAGCACAACGGAAACTCAAAAAAATGATCCTGAACCTGCATCCTCTTGACCTTTGACCCCACCCTCTGAGGTCACTGACAGTGACCCTGAATTAACCCTGTCCGTGTGAGACACGAGAGCGTTTAGTGTTTTTCTGTTTCTCCCTGGTGTCGGTTTCAGTGCTCGCGTCGTTTGAAGGCCTGAATATGTTCACTGTGTAACTCAGTAACGGCTGCTGTGGTTTTCAGTCTGTGATTTTCTGTCTGTGTTTATTTTTCCAGTAACTTCTCCCACTACAGGAGTCGTTTCAGTATGCCGGGACACACGGAGAATCTGTGGTACAGGTACGAGCACTGACACTAAAGACAAGATCTTGAGCTGTTTTGCTTTGTTTTCTTTTCTATGGAAGCTTGTTTCCACCACGGGATTAAAAAAAGATAATTGTCTCTTAGTTCTGACTTTTTACCACAATTCTGAGGGGAAGAAAACACAGAATTGCTTTATATCTTACAATTCTGACTTTATATCTCGCAGTTCTGACTTTTTTCTCGCAATTCTGACTTTCTTTGCAATTCTGACTTTGGTATCTCACAATTAGGACTTTTTTTCTCACAATTCGGACTTTTTTCTCAAAATTCGGACTTTTTTCTCACAATTCAGACTTTTTTTGTAATTCTGACTTTATATCTCGCAATTCTGACTTTTTTTGAAAATTCTGACTTTTTTTTACAATTCTGACTTTTTTCTCACAATTCAGACTTTTTTTTACAATTCGGACTTTTTTTACAATTCTGACTTTTTTTTACAATTCTGACTTTTTTTTTGCAAATTCTGACTTTTTTCTCACAATTCGGACTTTTATTGTAATTCTGACTTTATATCTCGCAGTTCTGACTTTTTTTGCAAATTCTGACTTTTTTTTACAATTCTGACTTTTTTCTCACAATTCAGACTTTTTTTTACAATTCTGACTTTTTTTACAATTCTGACTTTTTTTTTACAATTCTGACTTTTTTTTTGCAAATTCTGACTTTTTTCTAACAATTCTGACTTTTTTCTCACAATTCTGACTTTTTTTTACAATTCTGACTTTTTTCTCGCAATTCTGACTTTTTTCTCACAATTCGGACTTTTTTTTACAATTCTGACTTTTTTACAATTCTGACTTTTTTCTCACAATTCGGACTTTTTTTTACAATTCGGACTTTTTTTACAATTCGGACTTTTTCTTACAATTCAGACTTTTTTTTACAATTCTGACTTTTTTTTGCAAATTCTGACTTTTTTCTCAAAATTCGGACTTTTTTCTCACAATTCGGACTTTTTTTGTAATTCTGACTTTATATCTCGCAATTCTGACTTTTTTTGCAAATTCTGACTTTTTTTTACAATTCTGACTTTTTTCTCGCAATTCTGACTTTTTTCTAACAATTCTGACTTTTTTCTCACAATTCTGACTTTTTTTTACAATTCTGACTTTTTTCTCGCAATTCTGACTTTTTTCTAACAATTCTGACTTTTTTCTCACAATTCTGACTTTTTTTTACAATTCTGACTTTTTTCTCACAAATCGGACTTTTTTCTCACAATTCGGACTTTTTTTTTACAATTCGGACTTTTATCGCAGTTCTGACTTTTTTCTCATAATTTTGACTTTATATATCACAGTTTTGAGTTCATAACATAGTTCTGACTTTATTCTTAGAATTGCCAGAAAAAAAGTCTGCATTTTGAGATAAAAGTCGCAGTTATCTTTGTTATTTTTCTTTATCCTGTGGCGGAAACAAGCTTCTGTATCTTTCAGACTGGTGGAAAGAAAATAAGTGTTTGTTTTATTGCACTTTGTCTATTATATCTATGAGTTTTATCTCAGAAATCTCCACTTACACTATAAAGAAAGAAAGCTAGAAAGACTCTCCCTGTTTTATCCTGTAGTTCTTCACATGAGCTCAATTATAATGTCTGGATAAAGTGTTTGAGAGAGGTCATAAGGTGCAGATTATAGTCAGTTAAGTACGTTTGTTATGAATCATCTCTGCGCTGGAACGTCATAATTGAGCGAGCGATATATCTGTGCTCGTGGGAGAAAGCTGGAAAAACTACTGAGGTTCTGCTTTAAACACAGAGAGAATGAAGAATCCAGTTCTGCGTTGCTGGATGATTGTTTTTCCCAGTCTGAAGAAACATTTAGTGTTTGCACAATCAGTTTTTGAACACTGAAGCATGTTTATAACTGTGTGTAGCTGGAACATTGGACCCGCTCATATCATCTCCTTTTCCACGGAAGTCTATTTCTATCTGGAATACGGCCTGGATCTGCTCTTCAGACAGTATGACTGGCTACAGGCCGATCTACAGGTACAAATACACAACACATGCTGCTGTGTTCTCTCAGAAATCGACTTTGCTGTGGATGAACACTGTAAAAATCATGTTCATAGATGTAGATGAGTTTGTTTCTTCATCAGGTTTGTAGAAATGTAGCATTGCATCAGTGTCTCACTACAAGTGAATGGGTGCCGTCAGAATGAGAGTCCAAACAGCTGATAAAAACATCACAATAATCCACAAGTAATCCACAGCACTTCAGTCCATCAGTTAACATCTGGAGAAGACAAAAGCTGAAACAAATCCAGCATTAAGATGCTTTTAACTCAAATACATAGAGTCCATAATCTATAATGACTCTTCCTCCAGTGAACAAGTGCATCTCCTGTTGTCTCTCATATTTGTTTAGAGCTGTTTAAACGCTGCTTGATCTGTGCAGATTTCTCTCCTGATTCAGACCAGAACACTTTTTCACTGGAGGAAGTGTTATTATAGATTATGGACTCCATGGTATTTTAGTTAAAAACGTCTTAATGCTGGATTTGTTTCAGCTTTTGTCTTCTCCAGATGTTAACTGATGGACTGGAGTGCTGTGGATAGATTATTGTGATGTTTTTGTCAGCTGTTTGGACTCTCATTCTGACGGCACCCATTCACTTGCAGTGAGACACTGATGCAATGCTACATTTCTCCAAACCTGATGAAGACACAAACTCATCCTGATCTGGGATGAGCACATTTTCAGCAAAAAATGTTCATTTTGGGGCGAACTATTCCTTTAAACAGTTTTACTGTAAAAATATTGAAACATCCTTAAAACTGTGGAAGATAATCAGGCATGTTTTTATAGTTTTAAGCATTAATCCAGCAAAACTGAGTGGCATTTATGGATAAAGCAAGGGAATATTCTCGAGTGTTTCTGTGCTTGATAAAGGAAGCGAACCGTCCTGAGAACCGAGCGCAGCGGCCGTGGATCATCACGATGGGACACAGACCCATGTACTGCTCCAACGATGACGGAGACGACTGCACACACTTCCAGAGCTACGTGTGTGATCTCAGATCTCATGCTGTGTGTGATTCTGTTTCAGTACCATCTCAAGACGAGGTCAGATGGTTAATGTTGTCTTTGGTGACGTCTGCTGTTTCAGGTCCGACTTGGACGCAATGACACGAAACCCATTGCTCCTGGACTGGAGGATTTATTCTATCAGTACGGTAAGAGGATTGCGCCGTTTTAAGGGATGCACTGGTCGATTTTGAATTTTTAGTCTATTTTGCTTCCATATCATGGAAAGAAAACATCCAAAATACACATTTAAGAGTTAATTTTTTTGCACTTTATCTATTTGCATCTGTAGATTTCAATCTCAATCCATATCTTTAAAGAGTTTTTCTCTAACAAACACCAAACGTTACAGTTTTATTCCTCTCGATATTCCTAAAAACATGGTGAAAATCTGTCTGTTGCACTGCAAACAATTATTTTCTTCCTCTTGTTTTCCAATACAAATATGTAAACATTCTTAACTGAAGATATATTTACTAGAGATGCACAATGACATAAGATATTAAGTCTTGTTTTCTGATGTCTGCCGATGGGGTCAGAAAAAATAATCTTGTTTCCTCTTTGAATTAAGGTTATTTTTCTCGACATTTTTACTTCTTTTTATAAAATCTTTTATATTTTTTTCAGAAAACAAGACTTTACATCTTATGTCATTATGCATCTCTAGTAAATATATCTTCAGTTAAGAATGTTTAGATATTTGCACTGGAAAACAAGACAAAAATACTGAGGAAGAAACTTTTTTGCAGTTTGACAGTATTTTTTTTATTGATTAAAAGAGAGATCCAAAAAATCCCCTCTGGAAAAACCTTTAATATGACAAGAAAATCAAACAAGAATTATGAATCTGGCTTTATCCAATGTTCAAATTCATGCTCTGGAGATGTATGCAAATTAGCACATATTTAATTAGATAATGCCTACTTTGCATATTTAAGCATATAATTTCAGAAAACTTGTAATACTACACAGCTGTCTAATGTACTGTGATTAATCAACTAGGGAACGTGTGAGAATATATTTATTAGTTAAATTTTTTCCCTGTTTACCTCTAGTATCAGTATCTCAGTCTATATTTTTAATGATTGTTTCCAAGCCTAAACTGTGTGAGTGTGTGTTTGTGCGTGTGTGTGCGCGTGTGTGTGTGCGTGTGTGTGTGTGCGTGCGTGCGTGCGTGCGTGAGTGCGTGTGTGCGTGTGTGTGTGTGTGTGTATGTTTCAGGAGTGGATCTGGAGCTCTGGGCTCATGAACACACGTATGAGAGACTCTGGCCCGTGTACGATTACAAGGTAAAGCTCAGCACTGATCTGAAAGCACTCTGTGATCGACTCTATCAGATGTGACGTGTGTTTGTGTCCCGCAGGTGTTTAACGGGAGCTCTGAAGAGCCGTATGTGAATCCTAAAGCGCCCGTGCACATAATCACAGGTTCAGCCGTGAGTATCGTCAGAAGCACCAGCAACGCTAGTTTCACGAGGGTTTGTGAAGGTTGAGAAGGGCACTGTTCGTGATAGAGTACTAACTTACTGCATACTACACGATACACTGTCTATTTATTAAAACAGTATGTAAAGCCGCACATATAAAGTGCATTAGTGCACACCCAGTGTTTTTTCTCCATAGAGATTTTAAAATAGTCTCTGTTTAAAGCGTTTTAATCCATAAATCAAACAACCAGCTATGAGCAGAATCACAACAGTATGATTTAAAGTATTTGAAAATCAGGCAAAAAGACAAAAATATGTTCTAAGAACATTTTGCCAATGTTCCACTTAGGTTAAAAAAAAACATTCCAGTTTTTTCAAAAATGTTTTAAAATCATTTTATCATTTTGCAAACATTATGGGAACGTTACTTTTGAAGGTTCTCTGAACGTTCTGAAACATTTAAAAAGAAACATTAAACTGACATCCAACTAAAATGTTTCAAAAAGTTTCAGTAACATTATTAAAGACCAGATACATTCTATTAATGTTGCCAGAAGAACGTTGAGAGAACCTTGACAGAACGTTCTGAGAACATTCCCTGTTAGCTGGGAACTATAAGAACTACAATCCCATGAAGCATTGCAAATTACATCATCGAATTAAAAACACTGCAGTAATATAAAACTATTAATTAAAAGAAAATGAATGGGGCAAAAGACATGATGCAGTGCAGACGTCAAGTCGAGGTTATTACACTGAACTAAAACCATAAAAAAACATTTTGTTTCTTGGAAAATTAAAAAAAACAAATTAACTGAAATAAAACAAAATATATATATATATGTTTGGCAAGGCAACACGTCTTATTTTCATTCATTTTAACCTTAAATATCTAAAGTTAAAATGGGAAAAAATAAAAAAATCACAAAACAAAATTGGTAAAAATAAATTAAAATTAAAACAGAAAATATAAAAAACTAATTCAAACTATTAATAAAAATTATGGTAACACTTTACAATAAGGTTCCATCAGTTAATGTAAGTTAATGTATTAACTAACATGAACAATAGATTTATTACAGTATTTATTACGGTAATCTTTGTTAATGTTAGTTAATGAAACTACTGTCGTTCACTGTTCATGTTAATTCACAGTGCATTAACTAATGTTAACAAACACAACTTTTGATTTTAATAATGTATTGGTAAATGTTGAGATTAACATTAACTAAGATTAATAAATGCTGTAGAAGTGTAAGAAATTAACCTTATTGTAAAGTGTTACAAAAAATATAATAGTTATATAATAGTATTTCAGTGATACTAAAATAACATGCGCTTACTTAGAAAAAAAAAATGCAGAAGTACCGCAGTGCAGTGTAAAAATGTGTTCTGCGTGAATGACCCCTAAATAACCACCTTTGTAGCAGAATGCATTGTAAGAAAAATCATCCACCAACTTCCAGAACCCAACAATAAACATTTAGGATTCAGTTTGTCCTCACACAAACTCATCGTGTTTCATGTTTGCATTTTAAATTAAATTTTGCATGAAAAAAAACGACTTCCAGCTCTGTAAGCGGAAGGGCGAGTTGAGTGCATTGCATTGTGGGATACAGTATGCCATGTGATGTGTTGGTGTTTTAGCAGATGTGTGATTTTGTCTTGTTCAGGGCTGTCGAGAGAAACACGACGGCTTCATCCCTAAACCTCGCGACTGGAGCGCTTTCAGAAGCACGGATTACGGCTACACACGCATGCGTCTGATCAACGGCACGCACCTGTACCTGGAGCAGGTGTCCGACGACCAGGTAGCTCTCGCGTGTGTGTGTGTGTCTGTGTGTCTGTTTGTGTGTGTGTGTGTGAGTGAGTGAGTGTGTGTGTGTGAGTGTGTGAGTGTGTGAGTGTGTGTGTGTGTGTGTGAGTGTGTGTGTGTGTCTGTGTGTGTGTGTGTGTGTGTGTGTGTGTTTGTGTGTGTGTGCGTGTGTGTGAGTGTGTGTGTGTGTGTGTGAGTGTGTGTGTGTGTCTGTGTGTGTGTGTGTGTGTGTGTGTGTGTTTGTGTGTGTGTGCGTGTGTGTGAGTGTGTGTGTGTGTGTGTGAGTGTGTGTGTGTGTCTGTGTGTGTGTGTGTGTGTGTGTGTGTGTTTGTGTGTGTGTGCGTGTGTGTGAGTGTGTGTGTGTGTGTGTGAGTGTGTGTGTGTGTCTGTGTGTGTGTGTGTGTGTGTGTGTGTGTTTGTGTGTGTGTGCGTGTGTGTGAGTGTGTGTGTGTGTGTGTGAGTGTGTGTGTGTGTCTGTGTGTGTGTGTGTGTGTGTGTGTGTGTCTGTGTGCGTGCGTGCGTGCATGCGTGTGTGTGTGTGACGTCTGCAGACTAACTCGAGCTCTGTCTGCAGTACGGGAAAGTCATCGATCAGATGATGCTGGTGAAGGAGAAGCACGGAGGGCACGCCTGGCGCTGAACATCCAGACGCTCTCGGGAAACGAGATGCACTTGAATCAAACAATCGAGGGAACGAGGGTCGAATGTGATGCTCTCCAGCGGCAGATCTTCTTCAGACTCCTTCCAGACAGATTTACTGTATATAAATGATTATATTTTAATAAGGAGATAAAGTACTGTATGTAATCTACTTGATTTTTTAAAGCCATGAACTCTGTTCCAAAACCTAGTGAGCTTCCTACTTAGATTGCATTTTAACATTTTAAGTCTGCTACATTATGCTGCCTTCTAAGGGGCCGTTCACACACAACACGATTTTGTGTTTAAAAACATAAAGATTGGGTTTAAAAACTTTACTTAAAGCCTTTATGCGTAATGCATTATGAAAGTAGTTTTAATGCATTAATTATGCCTCAAAACGCACCTTATAATATGATCTCATGAATAATTATAACCACAGTTATAATACTAATCTATTAATTGTTGCACCTTTAGAAAGTATAATGCATTAAAACACAAACCTTCACATGTTATAATGCATTTACAATTATTTATGAAAATATATAATGCAAATCTTTTAAATTCGAGTGACACATTTTATAAAACTGTGTTGCAAAAAAGACATGATTTTTATTTTTAGTGTAAATGGATAAAATTAAAATAAAAGTTGATAAAACATTTTTTTTAAATATCCATATTGTAAAAAAAATAACAAAAGCACACAAAAAAATTACTAAAACTTTAGCGAAAATGAAAACAAAATATAAAATTAAAAACCCATAAATAAAAGAACTATACAATTCTCAGTGATTAAAACAACACTGTCTAGCGTGCGTTTACTAACAATAATGCAAAAGTAGTGAAGTTCAATGCAAAAATGTGTTCTGTGTGAACGGCCCCTAAATAACCTTCATTATACCAGAATGCATTGCAACAGAAATCATCCATCATTCAAGCAAGAGAACCATATTTTTAAGAATTCATTCGTTAAGTAAAAATATAGACAAAAAGAGTCCCATCTGATTTTAAATGAGCTGTTTGTCCTAATATATAGCTGCTATTATTTCTGTTGTTATCTTAGCAAACACTACTGATTTGAGTTGTCTTGGAAGTGTGCTGTCTATGTAGAGCACTAGGGTTTGGAACAGAGCGAATATGAACACATGCTGCTGCTTCGAACTTCACAATGAGCTTTAATAAATTCATCTGGTGAGAGTAATTAAATCTCATTCTTTAAGGGCTTATTTGAGCATTCATGTCTCCTTTCCTTTGGTTTTGACACTGCGCTGGGCTTTTAACAGGGTTTCTGTGGGCCTTAAAAGCTCTTAAATCAGAGCAGCAGGTCTTAAACTCACAAGTCATGCGCTCTTCCTTAGTATTTTTGACTTTTTCTTTCCCAGTACAAATATCTAAACATTGTTAAATCAAGATACTTTTACTGGATATGCAAAATAAAAATATTTAGTCTTGTTTTCTACGAAATTGAACAAAATAAACAAAACGTCAAGATGACTAGCTCATTGACGAATACTTGTTCTTGTTTTAATTATAAACTCATTTTGGTGAGTTTCTCAGAAAACAACTCATCAGAGTGAAACGGATTTTCAAAAAAAGAAAAAAAATGCAAGGCGGGGCTTAGTTCTGTCCATCGGCTGCTGATTGGATGTTGAGATGTGGGCGTGGCTCTCAGTCGTGGAGGCGGATCTGTGGTGGATTGTAAGAAAGGGGCGGAGTTTAAACTCACTCAGTGATTGGAGAACTCTGTCATTCCACTGGAATTTTGATATTTTGATAAGAAATGCCATATAGAGAATTGTAAGTTCATGTTGTGTTTTCTTTGTCCTGGAAATGCTAGTTAATGTTATGGCATTGGACTGGAGCAGTTTTCTTTGTTAGCACAGGTTGTGTGTTTCTCTCTGGAGCTGATCAGGTTTTGAGTGAACTGCCAAAATGATTTACAAACAATGCATTTTTAGATGTTTTGGAGCAGGACAGAAGTGGTCTGGAATGAGAGAGTCACTAATGAGCAAATGTTGACTGTTGTTGATCTCTTTGTTGAAGAGGAGAAGCAGCGGCTCCGTTAGATAATGTGTGTGTTCTCAATAAACCAAACATCTGGAATCCTGCGGCTGTTTTTGCGTGTTTGACCGCATGACGGACACTCTGGTGCGGGTTTGTTTTTCTCCATCATGCGTTCCTCTTCTCTAGATTCTGTGTCGAAGGTTCTTCTGTGTCCTGCTGCAGACACACACACTCTCTCACAAACTTATTATAATTTAATAATTAATGCATTTAGCAGATGCTTTTATCCAAAGCGACTTACAGTGCATTCAGGCTATAAACTTTTATTTTTTTTTACCAGTATGTGTGTTCCCTGGGAATCGAACCAACAACCTTTTGCGCTGCTAACGCAATGCTCTACCACTGAGCTACAGGAACTCTGTACAGAAACACATACTTGTATTTGTGGTTTACGGGGACTCTCCATAGGCGTAATGGTTTTTATACTGTACAAACTGTATATTCTATTGCCCTACACCAACCCTACCCCTAAACCTACCCCTCACAGTCAACTGCTGGCAATTTTTGAATTTCATAAAACACCGTTTTGTGTTTTTTAAGCCTTTTGTTTTACGGGGACACAGGAAGTGTCCTCATAAACCATGTTTACGTTGTAGTACCCATGTCATTATACACATTTGTGTCCTCATAAACCATATATACCTGTACACTCTCTCTCACACACAGTCACTCACTCACTCACTCACTCACTCACTCACTCACTCACTCACTCACTCACTCACTCACTCACTCACTCACTCACTCACTCACTCACTCACTCACTCACTCACTCACTCACTCACTCACTCACTCACTCACTCACTCACTCACTCACTCACTCACTCACTCACTCACTCACTCACTCACTCACTCACTCACTCACTCACTCACTCACTCACTCACTCACTCACTCACTCACTCACTCACTCACTCACTCACACACACACACACTCTCACACTCTCACACAC
>NW_015557186.1:67017-89501 GCF_001515605.1 Sinocyclocheilus anshuiensis | reverse complement strand
CACACACACACACACACACACTCTCTCACACACACACACACACACACACACACACACGCTGGGAAAGATAAACTCGCGCAGTAAACGTGAATCAAACGCTGTCATGTGTTTACATCTGCACTGCCTGGAAAAAACTCTGTCATATGAATTTCTATCAAAACATAATTTCTGTGGCATATCAGTGGAACTAGAGATCAACACAAGAACAAAAATAACGTTTAACAAGGAAGAGCTCAATGCAACAGTATGAGAGTAGAGTGCATCACCTGATTGATTGATTGATTGATTGATTGATTGATTGATTGATTGATTGATTGATTGATTGATTGATTGATTGATTGATTGATTGATTGATTGATTGATTGATTGATTGATTGATTGATTGATTGATTGATTGATCAGCTGATTACAGTCATGTTGTGAATCTGATGGCTGCAGATGTTCTTTTAGGATCATTCAATATACTATTGTAGTTTATTTTTGTATCTTCCGTTTTCATTTTAATTTTAGTTAACGTTTTAGTATGTTGTGTTTTTATGACTTTTTTCTCTAAATATGTCTATAGCTTTTATTAATTTTATTTCAGTTTCAGTTATTTTAGTACATCAAGTTTATTTTAGCTAAAGTTTATTTTATTTCAGATAACATCTTTTTACGGTTTTAATTTTAGTTTAATATATATCGTTTTTAAATATAGTTTAATATACTTCTAATTTTAGTTTAATATAGCTTTTATTAATTATTTTAGTTTAAGTCATTTTAGTACATCAATTAAACTAAATAAAAATTGCCTTGGCAACTAGCTGACATAAGTTTAAGCTGTTTAATATTTTATTTTGGTGAACATTTATTTTATTTCAAGTAACAATTTATTATTAATAAACTTTTAAGTTTAGTTAAATATGCTTTTTATACATTTTTATCTCAGTTTTAGTCATTTTAGTACATCAAGTTAAACTAAACAAAAAGCTGAAATACTTTTTTTCAAACCCTAACCAACAATTTTAAATATTTAATATTATTTTAAATATAGTTTAATATAGTGTTTTTATGACTTTTTTCTCTAAATATGTCTATGCAGCTTTTATTGATTTTATTTCAGTTTCAGTTATTTTAGTACATCAAGTTTATTTCCGTTCATGTGTATTTATTTATTATTGTATTTTATTAAGTTTTATGGTTTTAATTTGAGTTAAATATAGTTTGTTTTTCAATGTTTTAGTTATTTTAGTACATCAAGTTAAACTAAATTAAAATGAGAAATGTTGACTTGGTTTTTAATATTTTATTTCAGTTAATGTAAGTACATATTTTTAACAGTTTTAATTGTATGTAAACGATAATAGCCCTGTCTGGCGTATCTGCAGAGGCTCTTTCCGTCACAGGAAGTGGAGACGCTGGACGTCTGATGTTTATCTGATCTGGTTTCCTGTGAGTCACGCAGGATTCACTCCAGGCTTTGGATCAAACTGAAGATGGCTGTTCACCAGCCAAAAGCAACACGCCGCTCACCACGGTAAGATAACGCACTCGACTGCTCGCGATCAGGTGTAAAACTGTGTTGATTTACAGATGTTGACTGAGGACAAACAGCCATCTGAACAAGCTCTCCGAGCTGCTTCAAGATCTTCATCTTCTGTTTCATCAGGTACTTTCATCAGCTTCACTTCTGCTTCGGACCAGTCTTATTTTAGGATTGAGATACTATTATAACTGTTTGAATTCAGTTATAAAATTGACAGAAAGCTATGGAAGCCTGTTTCTGCCATGAAATAAAAAACTAAAAGGGTAATTGGTTTTTATCTCGCAATTCTGACTTTTTTCTTGCTATTCTTGGGTTTTTTCTTGCAATTCAGACTTTTTTCTCTCAATTTTGACTTTTTCATTTGCAATTCAGACTTTTTTCTCGCAATTCGGACTTTTTTCTCTCAATTCTGACTTTTTTCTCTCAATTCTGTCTTTTTTTTCTCGCAATTCTGACTTTTTACTCAATTTTGACTTTTTTTATCGCAATTCTGACTTTTTACTCGATTCTGTCTTTTTTTTCCGCAATTCTGACTTTTTACTCAATTCTGACTTTTTTATCACAATTCTGACTTTTTACTCAATTCTGACTTTTTTATCGCAATTCTGACTTTTTTCTCTCAATTCTGTCTTTTTTTTTTTCGCAATTCTGACTTTTTACTCAATTTTGACTTTTTTTATCGCAATTCTGACTTTTTACTCAATTCTGTCTTTTTTATCGCAATTCTGTCTTTTTTTTCTCAATTCTGTCTTTTTTTTTTTCGCAATTCTGACTTTTTACTCAATTTTGACTTTTTTTATCGCAATTCTGACTTTTTACTCAATTCTGTCTTTTTTTTTCGCAATTCTGACTTTTTACTCAATTTTGACGTTTTATTACAATTCTGACTTTTTACTCAATTCTGACTTTTTTATCGCAATTCTGACTTTTTTCTCTCAATTCTGTCCTTTTTTCACAATTCTGACTTTTTACTAAATTTTGACTTTTTTTATCGCAATTCTGACTTTTTACTCAATTCTGTCTTTTTATCGCAATTCTGACTTTTTACTCAATTCTGTCTTTTTTCTCGCAATTCTGACTTTTTTATCGCAATTCAGACTTTACAGTATATTTCGCAATTCTGACTTTATATCTCGCGATTCTGGCTTTTTTCTCGCAATTCTGACTTTTTAGCTTGCAATTCTGAGTTTATAACTCGCAATTCTGACTTTTTTCTCACAATTTTGACTAGTTAGCTTGCAATTCTGAGTTTATAACTCACAATTCTGACATTTTTCTCTTACTATTGCTTTTTTCTTACAATTCTGACTTTTTTTTCTCTCAGAACTGTGAGATATAAAGTTGCATTTACCATTTACCCTTAGCTGAGACTTTGTTTCATCTTAAAAGTTGCTGTGCGGTTGCTATGGTGTTCTGTGTGGTTGCTAGGTGAGATCTTGTGGATGGTGGATGTGATTCGGGCCCTTCAGTGTGCGTCTGTGAGGTTTATTCAGCTGTTTTCTGGTCCAGCAGGTGAAAGTGGTGCATCTGATCACCACATGATCTGAGGAATCAATCCATCATCTTTAATACTCACAGAAGGTTCTAGTTATTCTTATGTTAGTAAACAGCAGATGAATGTAGTGAATGTAGTTCCCGGTCTCTTCCCAGCATTCACGGCACAAAGCATCTCTTCATGACGCGGGTCTGAATCTCTCCAGGAATGAGAGCGGCGTCCCATGATGCCAACAGAAGAACTATGAGAGAAATACTCACACGTGTTTGCTCCATCAGAGTCGGTCTTATGTCCACAACTTATAACTGTTAGGACAAAACATTCTTAATGTAATGTTTATGGAACTGTATTAATATTTGATAAACATTCTCATAACGTTGAGAAAGCGTTTGCAGAACATTGTTTGATTATTTATACTTGATGAACATTCTAAGAAACGTTTTTGTAACCTTTACGTAATGTTATAATCCTGACGAGAAAACTGGGCATTTCAATATTACAGAAAAGATTCCGATAACGTTTTTATAGCCTAACCTAAATCTGTTACCTGGGCTATTCCTTTTAAAATTTGGGTTTTTATTTACCACTGATGTGAAGGGTTCATCACAGAACATTTTAGAGCCCCCCTCCCCCCATTTTTATTATATTTGATTATATTTCAATATTTCCCCTCTTTTGTCCCTTATATCTTTTTTTATATTTGATTATATTTCACTTATATTGATTATACTTGATTTTTCACTTATATTTTTATATTTCATTTTGTATTCCCTTATATTTTTAAATATTTGATTATACTTCAATATTTCCCCATTTTTTCACTTATAGTTTTATATTTCATTTTATATTTCACTTATATTTTATATTTGATTATATTTCAGTATTTTCTGTCCTTTATTGCAATTTTTTATTTTTTATTTAATTTTATTTTATTGCACTAAAGAGAAAGTCAATTCTGTCCTCTATTTTCTTTTGGACCGATAGTGATTGGATGGGTTTGTTATTATTAGTATAGTTGGTTAACTGAACGTATGAAGTGTATAAAATCATAAATAGCCAGACATTACCCGTACGTCAAGCAGCTGAATGAGTTCACGCAATAGACTGGCATAACAGAAAAACACCCACACTCTAAAAAATACGTCTTGCAGATGTAAATGCAGACATCAAATAGACATCTCCGAGATGTATGTGTGCTATCAGGGCACTGTCTTCATTCAGATTTCTGTGCTGATTTATTAGTGCATGAACTTGAAAACAGCAGCTTGTGAGTCAAACAGCAGGAGCCAGAAACCACTGCAAAGGCCCAAAGACAGGATTCTTCAGCGCTTTGTGTTTCCGCTCGCTGAGCTGCCGTCACTGACCGCAGAAATGATGGGAGATTACGCCACAGCTGCTGATGCACTGGCTGAACACGCGTGAAATGCAGAGGACGTTTACAGGAGACGGGCGCGTGTTGTTGTGCTGGTGTTGTGTGGTTTCCATGGTGACAGATGTGCTGTTGCACAAGCGTTTGCTTATCAGACTGACCGCTTGTGTGGCCTTTCCTCAAACACCACATGTGAATGTATGAGGGAGCGCGATTACTTCAGGATGTTTGACCGGCTTCAGCTAAATGAATCACCTCTTTACAAAAAACAATCATAAAGTGTTGTTTCAGAAATCACTTCAGATGAAGTTTAAGGTGCCATACTGCAGGACAGCTGAGCTCATTCAAATCACAGGAGGATAATGCCGAGTAAACGCTGTTTACATCCATAATGTGCCGTATTTCTGACGACATTCAAGGAAGGAATTAAGTGCGTGACTGGATGTTATCTGTGGTGAACTGATTGATGCGCTATAAAAACATGACATGATTAATAAGTCACGCAAACATGCTTTTTCGTTACTTTAACTCATTAAAATTTCAACGTCAAAATTTTTCAAGTTATATGCGATTCAACAAGACAAGATTTAAAAAAATTGTTGAGTTGAAATGACTTGTACAACCAGTTTGATTTTAACTGAAAATGTAAGTTCTTAAGTTGAATTAGGTGGGGTTTTTTGTTTGTTTTTATGTTTTTTTTTTTTTTTTTTTTTTTTTTTTTTTTTTTTTTTTTCAGTGTTTTATGGGTGTTTTTTGGTGGTTTTCGGTGTTTTGGGGTTGTTGTTTTTTGGTGCTTTTTATTTTAATTTTTTAGTGATTTATAGTGGGTTTTAAGTGGTTTATAGGTGCTTTTTATGGTTTATGAGTGGTTTTTCGTTGTCTTTTTTCTGTTTTATGATGGGTTTGGGTGGTTTATGAGTGGTTTTGGGTGGGTTTTTGGTGGAGGTTAGTTTTTTGGTGTTTTTGTGATTTAAAGTGGGTTTTGGGTGGTTTATGACTGGATTTTAGTTGGACTTATTTGTTTTTGGTGTTGTTTGGTCTTCTTTTGTGAATATTTACACTCATTCAGCAGACCCTTTTATCCAAAGCAACTTACAAATGAGTAACAACACAAACCACTCGGGCAACAATTTACAATAAGGTCCCATTAGTATTGTTTGTTAATGTGTACAAAAGCTGACACTGGGGTGGTAACTTTTCAAAAGGTACACTTTTGTATCGTTTAGGTACTAATATGTACACTTTAGATACTAACATGTACACTTTAGATACTAATATGCACACTTTAGGTACTAATATGTACACTTTAGATACTAATATGCTCATTTTAGATACTAATATGTACATTTTAGGTACTAATATGCTCACTTCAGATACTAACATGTACACCTTAGATACTAATATGTACACTTTAGATACCAATATGCTCACTCTAGATACGTACACTTTAGGTACTAATATGTACACTTTAGATACTAACGTACACTTTAGCTACTAATATGCTCACTATAGATACTAACATGTACACTTTAGGTACTAATATGTACACTTTAGATACTAACATGTACACTTTAGGTACTAATATGTACACTTTAGATACCAATATGCTCATTTTAGATACTAACATGTACATTTTAGGTACTAATAGGCTCACTTTAGATACTAATATGTACACTTTAGATACTAATATGTACACTTTAGATACTAATATGTACACTTTAGATACTAATATGCTCACTTTAGATACGTACACTTTAGATACTAATATGTACACTTTAGGTAATAATATGTACACTCTAGGTACTAATATGTACACTTTAGGTACTAATATGCTCACTTTAAATACGTACACTTTAGATACTAATATGTACACTTTAGGTACTAATATGTACACTTTAGATACTAATATTTACACTTTAGATATTAATATGCACACTTTAGATACGTACATTTTAGATACTAATATGTACACTTTAGGTACTAATATGTACTCTTTAGATACTAACATGTACACTTTAGGTCCTAATATGTACACTTTAGATACTAATATGCTCACTTTAGATACGTACACTTTAGGTACTAATATGTACACTTTAGATACTAACATGTACACTTTAGGTCCTAATATGTACACTTTAGATTGTCACTGGGGCAGTACCTTTTCAAAAGGTACACTTTTGTACCTTTTAGGTACTAATATGTACACTTTAGATACTAATATGTACACTTTAGATACTAATATGCTCACTTTAGATACGTACACTTTAAGTACTAATATGTACACTTTAGATACTAACATGTACACTTTAGGCACTAATATGTAAACTTTAGATACTAAGATGTACACTTTAGGTACTAATATGCTCACTTTAGATACTAACATGTACACTTTAGGTCCTAATATGTACACTTTAGATACTAATATGCTCACTTTAGATACGTACACTTTAGGTACTAATATGTACACTTTAGATACTAATATGTAGACTTTAGATACTAATATGCTCACTTTAGATACGTAACCTTTAAATACTAATATGTACACTTTAGGTACTAATATGTACACTTTAGATACTGATATGCTCACTTTAGATACGTACACTTTAGGTACTAATATGTAAACTTTAGATACTAACATGTACACTTTAGGTACTAATATGTACACTTTAGGTACTATTATGTACACTTTAGATACTAACATACTAACATGTACACTTTAGGTACTAATATGTACACTTTAGATACTAACGTACACTTTAGCTACTAATATGCTCACTATAGATACTAACATGTACACTTTAGGTACTAATATGTACACTTTAGATACTAACATGTACACTTTAGGTACTAATATGTACACTTTAGATACTAATATGTACACTTTAGATACTAATATGCTCACTTTAGATACGTACACTTTAGATATTAATATGTACACTTTAGGTACTAATATGCTCACTTTAGATACGTACACTTTAGATATTAATATGTACACTTTAGGTACTAATATGCTCACTTTAGATACGTACACTTTAGATATTAATATGTACACTTTAGGTACTAATATGCTCACTTTAGATACGTACACTTTAGATATTAATATGTACACTTTAGATACTAATATGCTCACTTTAGATACGTACACTTTAGATATTAATATGTACACTTTAGGTACTAATATGCTCACTTTAGATACGTACATTTAGGTACACTTTAGATACTAATATGTACACTTTAAGGTACCAATATGGACTCTTTAGGTACAAAGGTATGCCTTTTGAAAAGGTACCGTCCCAGTGACAACTTTTGTACCTTTTTTTCTGAGAGTGTATAGCAGAAAATTAATGCTGCTAAAATATGCGCAGATATGTGTACTTCATTTGAAGTGATGGATTTGTGTGCATCATGATGATGATTTTACTGCAGAACTGATGCACAGTGACAGAAACTCGTTTGATTTGTAATGAATCACATGTTTTGAAAACGCTGCGACTTTATAGTGTTTATATCTATTTGTCAATTTAAGTATTCATTTTGTACAATTAATTGTATAAAAAATGCAGTACAACATTCATATATTTAATTCTGACTCTTGTAAATTACGTAATTAGACATTCTTTCCCATCATTGTCTAAATGTGAAGCATGTGTTAGTGATTCTGCAGAATGAGACGCTCACAGATGATTATTTTACTCTCGTTGAGATACGTCTATAGTTTATTTAGTTATTATTTCATATTTTTAAGTTTTTTATATTTTCCAATTTCAATTCAATTTCAGTTAAAGTCTCAGTAATTTATGTAATGTGTTTTTTTTGTTTTATTTTAAATGTGTATTTATAGTTTGTATTTGTTTTTATTTCAGTTGTAGTTTGTTTTAGTAAAGTACAATTTAAACTAAATGAAAATTAGAAATTGCAAGTAGAAGAAGTGTTTATGTTTTATTTTATTCCATTTCATGTTTAATTTGTCAAGTAACACAAATTGTATTTTTTATGGTTATAGCTTTAGTTTTATTTCACTATAATACATGCAATTGATTACTTTGATTAATTGTAATTAGTGATCATGTGTGTGTGTGTGTGTGTGTGTGTGTGTGTGTGTGTGTGTGTGTGTGTGTGTGTGTGTGTGTGAGTTTGAGTGTGTGTGTGTGTGTGTGTAACTGCTCATGCTGATATTTATATTTACAACACTAATTACTTTACCTTTCTCACAGACTAAACTACTATAAAGTTATACTGTTTCAATTTAATATTTAATATTTATTTATTTTGAAGCACTCAATTTATTTATTTATTTTTGTATGTATTAATTAATTTATTTATTTATTTATTTATCCATCCATCTTGATGATTTTTAAGTAATGTAAAGTGACCTGAAGTCTTTTCTCCCTTGATTTTCTGTGGAATCTGAGGTCTTATTGTCCTGCATGAGTGTGTTGGTGACAGCAGCTGTGTCACGTTTGTGTTTTTTGCGGTCAGTGAGATCTTCAGAGAGACTCGTAGAGCTCATAGTGAAGGTGACGTGTCGCTGGCATGTGTTTAGTCAAACGTACAGTGAGCCGCGTCTGTGGTCAGTGAATTTACTCTGTTTACATTCTGTTCTGATGACTGACCGCAGGTGACCTGACTGAACTCCAGAACGGATGAATGTGAGCTGACTCAGACCTCAGTCTCTGCTGCTGGACGGATGGATGGATGGATTTATCCAGATCAATCCTCAAATTCCTTAAAGAAATAAAGATAGACCCAAATGAGTCACGAATCTATGGAATCTGCACTCTTAAAAATAAAGGTGCTTCAAAAGGTTCTTCACAGAGATGCCATAGAAGAACCATTTTTGGTTCCACAAAGAACCATTTCAGTCAAAGAACCATCTCTTTCTTACCTTTTTATAATCTGAAGATCCTTCTTTCACCACAAAGAAGCTTTTGTGAAACAGAAAGGTTCTTCAGATGTTAAAAGTTCTTTATGGAACCATTTAGACAAAAAGGTTCTTCTATGGCATCACTGTGAAGCATCTTTATTTTTAAGAGTGTATGTTTCCGCCAGAGGATTACATTTTTTTTTTTATTTTAAGTAATTGCAGCTTTTTGTTTTAATTTCTGACAGAATTGCAAAAAAAAAGTCAGAATTCTTTCATGAGAAAGCTTATGGTTGCAGATCTCAAGATGAGACACATATAAGATTGCTGTCTTTTTTCTCAAGAGAGTTTAGCAAAAGTCCGTTTCATCTCACTGCTCTTCTTCCTCTGCTGCGTGTATCTTCTGTGTGTGCTGTGAGATGAAGCACAGATATGAGCTCCGGAATAATGCAGTGATGGGCAGAAATATTTCTCCAAGTGTAATAAGTGACATTTTCCCCAGAAACGCATTAAGATGGTTTATGGCTGAAACGTGACGCCTCTATTGACCCGGACAGAACGCATAATATTATCTTAGGCTGCTGTTTTGACAGCTTTGAGACGTCAGGATTATCTCGAGTCCTTTAAGTTGAGGTTTAGCTAGAAATGGATTCTAGGGTGAAGTTTGGCGGATGAATGATTACGACATCAGAGCAGAACCAGTGTTTGTGTTTGTTGCTAAGAGAAGAGAAGCAGCAGCTTCATTTTACAGACGATGACAATATCAGGAACACTAACCACCTCTATTACAGTCATTAACTAAACGAGTCCTTATAGTCTGACCAGACGGATGAACTCTGCTGGCTAATGATAGTTGCATGCTTTAAAAGCACAGCCACTCCTGGAACAAAGATTCCAGTGCAGAAGAGTTCATTCATGTGCAGCTAGTGCAAATATACCACCAAGAACTATGATTTGTAATGTTTCTGAAAGAAGTCTCTTCTGCTCACCAAGGCTGTATTTATCTGATCACAAATACAGTAAAAATCTTGCTTTCCGGTACAAATATATGAACATTCATAAATCAAGATCCAGAAGATTTACTGGAGAAGCAAAATAACAGAGAAGTCTGTGAAATGTCTGAGAAACTGATCCGAATGAAGTGAGTTTATGATTAAAACAAGAAGAAAAATCAGCTTGTGTTCTCTTTGGATTAGCTTGATTTTCTGACCCATTAGCAGATATTAGTTCTTTTTTTGAGCAAGAATTTCATTCAGTTTCTCAGAAAATAAGACTTGAAATCTTCTGTCATTTTGCTTGTATCTTAATGTCAGGATATTTGTACTAGAAAACAAAACAGAAATACTGATTTTGAAAAATAACTAAAAAGTTGTTTCAGGATTATTTCTATACTATTAAAGTATTAATTCATATTCTGAATTCGTTTTTAATTGCTTGGTATAATAAAGCAATAAGCCCCAAGAAGGGGCTTCACGGGGCTTATTGCTTTTATAAAACGGTTATTCACATATACGTAGTAAGGTTTCACAAAATAAAAAAGAGCAAATAAAGTGTAATGATATTAATAAAAACAGTATTCTTCCACCAAACAATGTAGCTCCTCAGAAACAGTTGTGGTTGCTACAAAGTGGTTGCCGAGCAACACACAAACGTAAACAAAGGTGTATGTTACTTTGTAGAGTCATTTACAACAGCTTCGAACGTGGCTCAGCCAATCAGAATCAAGGACCGGAACTCTCTGTTTTATAAAATATGTATTTTCAGTGTTCATTTTAATTTTAGTTAAAGTTTTGGTCATTTTGTCCTGACCTTTTGTCATTCATTCATTCTTTCATTCATTATCTTTAAAGTTTTAATGTTTCTATTTAGCTTTAATTTATTTCTATTTCAGTTTTAGTCATTTTAGTAGGCTACTTCTAATTTTTTAAAGTTGACTTTTTTATCTAATATTCATATTTTGTTTTATTCCAGCTTGATTTCAATCACCATAAACGATTTTTAACATCTTTAGCATTAGTTTTAGTTTCGGTTAACAATAACAGCGCTGGAATAATGCGCTTTACTAACGTTTAAATCCGTTTCTGTGTTTCTCCGTCTGCTTTGGCTTTGGGTTCAGCTGGAAAAAAAGGACATTATTACTTTTCCACTGTCAAATAAAAGTTGTAACCTGTACAGCAGAAGAATTTACAAGCATTTGCAGAATTTACAGCACCGCTGCTCTCAGAAATCAGAGCAGAAACACAAAATTGAGCTTATGGGGCCAAAGAAACACTGACAAATGCCCAGAATTCCCGCTAGACTTTTAGTTATTGTGCATCAGACTGTCTGTACTGAACTTTACATGCATTTAGTAGATTATGATGCTGGTTTACTGAATGCATGATGCGATAAAACACACAACGTAACGCATGCATGCATTTTATTTCAGTTTAGAGCTCCAGCTGTCTCGCTCGTGTGGTTTTGCTTAAATCTGGCAAACACTCACAGTTGGTGATGACAGGAGATCTGTGTTTCACATGCCAGACTTTTACTCTTTTATGAAGATCCTCAAAGCTGCAGTGATGTAGTCTGAAACATTGTGACAATTAAACAAACGCTTGCTGAGATGAAAAGTGTTACACGAGCTCCAGTCGGACCCAACAATAACACGCATTCAATCTTTTGACACTCTGTTCATCTGGGAAAGTGTTTGGAAAATCATGAGTTTACATTCAATCAACAAGCGCGAGAGCAGATTTCCACATCCCACATTCTCATAATGGAGCGCTTCAGACGATTTTTCCGAGAGAACGAACTGAAAACAAGTGAGCAGAAAACATCTGTTTTCCATCAGGTCCTCCTTGACATGATCCTTCCACTGGCTTCAGTTCACCTTCAGTCTTACGATAAACCGGCCGTATATCAGTTGATCGTCCGCCAGCGTTTGCTGAGGCTGAACGTAAAATATTCCTACCGCTAATCAGAGCGTCGCTCGTTAACGTTAAATCACAGAGCTATTAATAATCAGAGCGCTGTAATCTTTACTAATCACACAAAACTGAGCACTGCATGACCAGAGCAATCAAAACTCTCAGAATACACTCTTAAAAACAAAGGTGCTTCATAATGCCATAGAAGAACCTTTAACATCTGAAGAACCTTTCTGTTTCACAAAAGCTTCTTTGTGGCGAAAGAAGGTTCTTCAGATTATAAAAAGGTAAGAAAGAACCTTGTAAGCAGCTTTATTTTTAAGAGTGTGTTGTGCAAACTAGTCGAGCTCAAGACATCATCGATGTTTCATCTGCAGTGCTTCATGCCTCCATCTCGGACAAAATATTCAAAGTTTGAAGGAAAAATGTTTCTTTTATCACAATATCCAGCTATATAAAAATCCAGTTATATACACTACCAGTCAAAATTGAATGTTTTCTTCTGTTCATCAAGCCTGCATTTATTTGATCAGAAATACAGCAAAAGCAGTAATACTGTGAAATATTTTTACGATTTAAAATAACAATGTTAATATCTGTTAAACAGTACTGTATTTCTGTGATCTGCAGCTGTATTTTCAGCATCATTACTCCAGTCTTCAGTGTCACATGATCTTCAGAAATCAGTATAATATGCTGATTTGCTGCTCGAGAAACATTTCTCTCACACATGCACACGCACCCATACACACTCACACACACTCTCATACACACACACACACACACACACACACACACACACACGCGCGACACACACACACAGTATATATATATATATATATATATATATATATATATAATGGTTTACTTCCATCCCTGTTAATTGAATGAGGTTTAAATTGAAAAGTGAAGTTTAAATCGTTTTATTGTTTCCAGATGTTTCTTCATGATGTTTTGTTCTTTAAAGTTTTTTACGATTGTTTACACATTAAAATTAAACTTTTCCAAACTTGCTAAAAGTGTTTTAGGTTAGCAACAGCAGTGTGTAACTGGTTCAAAAAGATTAAAGTCATATGTAATGTGTGTGTTTCGTATGGTAACAAAATATTGTTTTTATAAAGTTGTGTATAGTTTTGACAAAAGTGTTCCATTTTGCAAATGATCTGAAGTGTTGTGCTACTTTGGTGTAGGGTTGTGTTAATTGTGTGTAGTGTTTTGACAAACCGGGCCCTGTTTTCAAAATTGTGCTTAAGCAATCGTAAAAAACTGTAATCAAAATAGGTAAAATGTGATGTTCCTTAATGACATCCTTAATGACATCATCCATCATGCTGCAGGAAGTGACATCAATTTGGAGGGAAATCGACATCAGACATCTGAAAAAAGCCTTCTTGTTTTCCAACACAAATATCTTTAATTTATATATATATATATATATAAATTGCATATGTGTAAAATTAACTTAATTCAAAGGAAAAGTAAGCCTTTCTTGTTTTTTTCTGACTCCTTTGGCAGATATTTGTTCTTGTTTTAAGCATAAACTCACTTCATTTTGATCAATTTCTCTTCTTATGTTCTGTCATTTTGCATATGCAGTAAATGTGTCTTGATTTAAGTTTAGCCCACCAAATACACAAAATAATGTTCTTTTAAGCAACATCATATGACCCCTTTAATGGAATCATTAGCAAAACGATGTGATGGTCAAGTCATTTATTTCTGCAGCGCTTTATACAACACAAGTTGCTTCAAAAGCAGATTTACAGAAATAAACAAGAAAATAAGAGTGTTAATGTTGCAAAATCCATCAGGTATGAAACTAATTCAGTTTCAGCTGTAAAGCAGCCCTACAGAATTATTATTCAGATCAGTTCAGTGTTGTTCTCATCTGATAAACTGTGTGTGAGTTTCGGTGGATTGTGTGGATCTGTGTCTTCATTTCTAAAGAGGCTTTTGGCTGAAGGTTACATTGATCCTCAGCATCTCCACGTGTTCCCGCGGGGATGATCATCTTTATCACATCTGTCATCGTTTGAGATTATTATTGTGCATTGAATGACTGAAGTCATTGCCTGTTTTCTGTTGACTCGAACCTCGCCTGTTAAATGTCTGCTTATTGGATTCTGATTTTAGAAAGCGACCCTTTAGTTCAACGCAAACTTCAAGGACTGAGCGGCAGATGTGCTTTACTGTTTTATCCAACCTCTTTCATTATGAGATTATTGATTATTTAGGTTCTTCTAGGTGAAGTTCTGTTATCGTCGCTGTTCCAAAAGCATCTGGATTCTACAGAACATGGAAATCTGCGGCACACGGAGCAGGTATTCGGCCCTCGGCGAGCCAGTGGAAAAACTGAGCTGCTGGATGTGAATCTGAGAGATAACAGCTGAGGTCAGACGAATGTGAGGTAATGACAGAAAGCCATCGCGAACGCTTAGAATAGATTCTGATGGGTCAGGCGTGACATTCAGTCGTCCTGAATAATGTCCATGGCGTCACCGGATAACTGATGGATGATAAAAGCAGTCCGATGTTTGCTGTAGAAACTGTTTTCACTCAGAAATTGCCAGCAATTCATTAATCAAGTAGAAAAAAATTATGCATTCAAAATCAAGTAGGAAGACATGTTTCTTGCAAAATGTACTGCAATAATCTTGAACTTATTTTACTTTGTTTATAACTTTTTTTACAGTGCAAGACAAAAAGCTGAACTTGAAACTAAATCTTGAATATTATTATTATCTATTCTTTCCGTCTGTTAAACGCTGATATTTCCTTAGTGCAGATCTATTCACGTGATTTGCTCAGTTTTGTCAGTACAGTTCTTAAACAATACAAGCAGAACACACATCGTGTTTCAGTGAAGTCTGTAAATATTAATGACGATAAAATATTCAAAGTAACTTATTTTAGTATCATTGCGAAACTATTATAGTTTCCATATTTTTTCATTTTTGTGTATTTTTGTCATTTTAATAGTTATTGCTTTTTTAACATCTATATATATATATATTTTTTGTTTTTTTTTTTCATTTTAACGGCGATAAAATGTTCAAGGGGTTATTATATTTTAAAGAGGTTGGGGTTTAAAAAACAATTAATATGAAGTAATATTGTTAATCAGATGAGAACACAACTTGAAGTGAATTGCACTGGAACTCTGAGCTGCATTACAGCTGAATTAGTGAATGTTTTTTTAAAGAAGTCTCTTCTGCTCACCAAGCCTGCATTTATTTGATCAGAAATACAGTAAAAACAGTGAAATATTATTATAATTTAAAACAGCTGTTTTCTATGTGAGTATCTGTTAAACTGTAATGTATTTCTGTGATGTGCAGCTGTATTTTCAGCATCATTACTCCAGTCTTCAGTGTCACATGATCTTCAGAAATCATTCTAATATACTGATTTGCTGCTACCATTCAAAAGCTTGGAGTCAGTATAATTTATTTATTTATTTTTTGGGGAAAGAAATTATAGAAATTAATACTATTATTTAGCAAGGATGCTTTAACTTGATCAAAAGTGATGCTAAAGACATTTATAAAGTTACAAAAGTTTTCTATTTCAGATAAACACTGTTCTTTTGAACTTTCTATTCATCAAAGAAACCTGAAGAAATTCTACTCAGCTGTTTTCAACATAATAACAATAATGTTTCTTGAGCAGCAAATCAGCATATTAGTATGATTTCTGAAGATCATGTGACACTGAAGACTGGAGTAATGATGCTGAAAATACAGCTGCGCATCACAGAAATACAGTACTGTTTAACACATATTCACATAGAAAACAGCTGTTTTAAATTGTAAAGGTATTTACTTCTTTTGCTGTATTTCTGATCAAATAAATGCAGGCTTGGTGAGCAGAAGACACTTCTAAAATCATACTGTTCAAACACTTGTGACTGCTCGTGTACATTGAGAGAAAACATTCTCTGAACGTCATTATGATGTTACTTTGTACTTGATGAACGTTGTGAGAAACATTTTTGTAACCTTTAAATAACATTCTAATCACGACAAGAAGAGATTTCAGCATTCTTGGAATATTTAGAAACAAACGTTCAAAGATTATTATATTTTGGCTGAAAATAAAGGTAGCAGAACATTGAGAGAAACATTAAAACAGTGTTTTTATAACCTAAATGTGTTGCCTGGGAACTGATCTGAAGCAGAGTTTGTTTCATAACTGATGACTTTCACAACATCAACACTGTCATCTTCCTGTTTATTTCTGTGAAGCTGCTTTGAATCAATTTGTCTTGTGCAAAGCACTATAGAAATAAATATGACTTGATATGAATATGAATCAGTCCAGGATCAGTGATGCAGGCTGTTAACTGTTTGTCTGGAATGAGTCCAGTTTTCCATGTCGAAGGAAACGTGAGGAACATCTGCGTTGAAGATCTGAGCTTCTCCTGTTTTTCCACATGTTCAGACAGTAAATCAGAAAGTGAGCACGAGTCTTCAAACCGTCAGCCACTGAATGCATCACATGCATGTTTGTTTGTTTGTTTGTTTGTTCTAGTTCAAAACGAATGAGCGTTTGCATGTGAGCGTTTTTTATTGGGCATGCAAACTTCTGTTTGATCATTTTGCACACATTATGCACTCTAAAAAATGCTGGGTTAAACACAACCCAGTGCTGGGTAAAATAGGGACAAACCCAGCAATTAGGCTGTTTTGACCCAGCGGTTGGGTTACTACCCAGAAGGGTGGGTTAAACATTTAACCCAACCGCTGGGTCAAAACAACCCAATTGCTGGGTTTGTCCCTATTTTACCCAGTACTGGGTTGTGTTTAACCCAGCATCTTTTAGAGTGTGGGAACGTCACATTTGAATGTTTTCTGAATGTTCTGAACAGAAATGAGAGACACTGCAGAAGAAAACCAAGCGCTTCATTTGATTTCTGATGTGTGGATCAAATCCAGACGGCGCTGGTGTTTATGTAAAATCACAGCTCATCTGTTGCACATAACTCCGTATCTGATGCCGTTTGATGGATGCTTTGATTATTTTGTGCTCGATGTGAACAACATTTGACCAGTCAGATCAGAGGAATAGAGATGTGAAAGAGCACACATACAGTAATCTGTTTCTCTCTCGGCTCCAGGCTGAAATGTGATCGTCTCAGGAGAGAGACTCTGGAGGTTAAAGTGAGAAGCTCAACAGAAGGAAGATCTTTCCTGCTCTGACGTTTCTTCGAGAATATAGAGATCGTACAAAGACGTGCGTGTCATTTAAGCATTCAAAACATTATAAATATACTCCAATGTTCAACTACGTTTTCAATTCACATTTATTTGTATAGAACTTTTTACAATAGTGTTTCAAAATAGCTTTTCAGAAAATGCTTTTTTTTTTCTTTTTTTTTTTTACAAAAAACAAAATTCTTGAGCATTTGAACATTTTAAAAAAATACTTTCATTATTTGTGACCCTGGCGCACAAAACCAGTCATAAGAGTCAATTTTTTTAATTTTCTACATCATCAAAGCTGAATAAATAATCTTTCCATTGATGCATGGTTTGTTAGGATAGGACAATATTTGGCTGAGATACAACTATTTGAAAATCTGGAATCTGAGGGTGCAAAAAAATCTAAATATTGAGAAAATCATCTTTAAAGTTGTTCAAATGAAGTTCTTAGCAATGCATATTACTAATCAAAAATTAAGTAATGATATATTTACGGTAGGAAATTTACAAAATATCTTCATGGAACATGATCTTTACTTAATATCCTAATGATTTTTGGCATAAAAGAAAAATGTATAATTTTGACCCATACAATGTACTGTTGGCTATTGCTACAAATATACCTGTGCTGCTTAAGACTGCTTTTGTGCTGCAGGGTCACATTTGTGATGTTTATGGATGATTCGTGTAGGTTCTGCTTTATAGAGAAGTTTTACTTTCCGCACATAACTAACGAGTGATTTTCCGTGTGATAAAATGGTTACTTATGAAGAACTTTCATAAGACGTGCCCCGGGTGTAGATGGCTTGCCTGCTGAATTTTATAAATCATTTTGGAATGTTTTAGGAGAAGACTTTTACAATGTAATTGGTGAATGTCTCAAAAAGGGTATTTTACCCAGCAGCTGTCAAAGGGCAGTATTATCACTTCTGCCTAAAACTGGTGACTTAGGGTTGTTCAAAAATTGGTGCCCTGTATCTTTAATGTGCCAAGATTATAAAATACTGTCTAAATGTTTAGCAAATAGATTAAAAAAGTTTTTAAGTATTGTTGTGAAAAATGAGCAAACATACTGTGTTCCAGGACGCACAATAATGGATCATTTATTTTTAGTAAGAGATGTAATTGACCTCTCTATGAGAAATTATTTTAATATTGGTTTATTATCGATTGATCAAGAGAAGGCATTTGATTGTGTGTCTATCAAACATCATACATATCAGAGTTTTTGACCAGTGTTTTCTGGACAACATTCATTTTTGTGTTTGATTTTTGTTGATCTCCAGGAGTCTGAGGAAAAGATGCTCATCCGGTCGGAGGATTAGGAGCGTGACGTCGAGTGTTCAAAGACATTCCTGACGCTCTTCTGTACGACTTCCCTCGGGATCAGAGTTACCGTAAACCCGGCTGAAACACACGGATCTGGAGCTGAAGGGTGTCGAGCAGATGTGCGGATCATTCCCGTCGCCCTCATCTGATTGACTGCTTTAGTGAGTGTTTGTCGTAAAGAGTTAAACATGGAGCATTCCTCAAGTTTCAGCATGTTCCAGTAAATTCAGTCTGAGCTTCATGTGTTTCCAGTGATCCCATTCCTTTATTTTTAACAATGTGCTTGAGTCATCAGATTTATTCCACTCTTCAAAATTCCACAATACATGTGGAACACAAAATACATCCATGTTTGATTTAGAGAGACTCAAATACCAAAGTTAATTATTATTCATTAATTTATTATTAAAAAATACATGTGGTAAACAAAATACGCAGATGTTTGCTTTTAAGATATTCAAATACCATAGGTAATTATTATTAATTAATTATAAAATTCAATTAAATTCAAGTTTATTTGTATAGCGCTTTTCACAATGCAAATCGTTGCAAAGCAGCTTTACAGAAAAAAATGCACAAAAAAATCCATAGATGTTTGATTTAGAGAGACTCAAATGCCAAAATTAATTCATATATAAATGTAAAAATCATCAAATGGATTCTTAATTAAAATGTCATCAAATAAAAGTGACCAGACCCAGTGTGCTTATAATTTAGTCAAACTATAATTTCTTCCTGAAGTGTCAGTCAGTTATAGGGACTTTAGCTTAATGAGTGTAATGAACCAAATGAACATATATCTGTAGAATTGACAAATTGCTTTATTCAAATGCACAATTTAAAAACGTTCAGACATACAGTATAGTGCAGGTTTTACTAAAATAAAAAGAGCTTCTCCTTCCTCAGGGTTTGCTGTATGTTGTTCTCGGATCTGTTTAATATCAAGGTTTGGTTGTTCGTGTCAGGTGAGGAGCAGAGAAACCAAACACAGACAGCTTCGATTCAGAGTGCTTTATTAAATAAAAGGAAAAAATGCAAAAACACAACACAGCCCAGACTACCGCCAACAGGGCTGGAAACAAAATGGCCTGTGGTAGGGCAAAAAACAGAAAGCAAACCTAAAACCTAAGACGAAGAGCAGGTACGTTCCTGCAAAACACAAGGGGAATAACCAATAATCAGATAATGACGCAGGGTTAAGACAACAGATGGGGAACACATGGCACATAGAAACAAACAAAAAAGCCACATGCTCACAAAACACGATGATATGAAAACCTCATGCCACGTGCTACACCAAACACAACAACAAAAGAGCACACAGCCAATGAAAACCAGGTGCGAATAAAACTCAACAGCATATGATGAGGGAATGAACACTCAACCCGTGAAAGAACAGAAGCAAAACATGAAGCATGAATCTTCCAATCCCGACACTGAACTGAAACACAACCGGACAGAAGCGTCGAGATCCAGACACCACGCTTCACACATACAACGCAACTCAAGGAAGAGAGAACACTTGAAGTCACACGCTCACACAAGGACGGGACGATACGAGTGTCAGGGTTCTGTCACCAAACTAAGAATGAGCTCAAGTGAAGTGACAGAACCCTAAGGGGGAACATCAGATACGAGACAGAAACACACCAACATGAAACAAAGCACGCCAGACCGAACACAACACCAAGACTGACAAGAACAAATAGAAAAGGTACGGACCATGAAGGCACCGGAAGACCAGGAACCCTGGTGGAGAGCAAGGGTGGTGCCAGAGGGACTGACCAGGGAAGATTCGGAGGATCAGGAACCCCAGCAGACAGCTGAAGGGACAAACCATGAAGGCTCTGGGGGCTGGAGTGTAGTAAGTAAGTACATTTTATTTATATAACACATTTCAACATAGCAAAGCTATCCAAAAAGTGGACTCTAAAGCAGGCTTCAGGGCCGAGAAGGAGAGAGCAGGCGGCTCTGGAACCTCTGAGTCCACTGGTTTGGGACCACTGAACCTTGGGAAGAGGCAGGAGTCCTTCTTCTCTCCCACTTGTGAAGACGAGGTGATGTTGAGTTGGCTACCTCAGGAGAAATTGCAGTGGACGCTACCGCATCTGGGAAAGTTGTGGCGATTTTGTCCGCCTCTCCAACAAAGTCTGGGCCGCAAGGAACTAGAAGGTGGATTAGGCCAGCAGTTCCCAACCACGTTTCTGGAATCCCCACTGCACATTTTGCATGGCTCCTTGGTCTGACACTCCCATTTCAGGCCTTGGAGCCTCTGCTAATGAGCTGATGACATTTACATTTATTAATTTAGCAGATGCTTTAATCCAAAGCGACTTACAACTGAGTTATACAACAACCGATTCACCATGAAGAGGCGATAAGCATGATAAGTTCTAGTTTTAGACATCGTTTGGAATGGTACAAGCTATAACAGGGAGGGATCAAGTTTCTTGAATATTGTCAAGGATTTGGCGTATCAGATAGGGTTGGAAAAATCATTCCACCAGTGAGGAACAGTGAATGAGAAGGTTCTGGAAAGTGACTTTGTTCCTCTGATTTTGTGATGGTACCACAAGGCATCACTCACTTACCAACCTCAGTCTTCTGGAGAAGATATAGATTCGTAAGAGTGAGATAGGAGGGTGCAGAGCCCGTTTCTCTTCTATAAGCAAGCATGAATGTCTTGAACTTGATGCGAGTGATGAGTTGATAGGCTCCCCCACAGGCTGACCAAACATGGTCGACCACCTTTCAGTAAGTCCATGATTTCAACGGGTTCACTGAGTCCAGCAAAGTGAAATTGCCAAAACCAAACCCCTGGGCTGCTTCAAGGAGGGCTTGTGCACAAAATCCAAAGGGGCGATGGTTCTGGCAGTAATTTAACATCCTGCTGGCCCCGGGATGTGTTCTGCCAGTTAGAACCTGGGAACTGGAACAATCCCATGCAATGCTGTCTGCTGGGTTCAGGTGAGGAGGACGAAACCCAAACTCAGCTTCAAGTCAAAGTTCTCTATTAAATACAAGCTGGGAAAATGCAAAACATGCTTTGGCAGGCAAAAACCAGAGACAGACCCCTGACAGCTTGTTGGTCCGTGACACTATTAATGAACGACATGTAAAGAATGATGAGGAACACCGGACAAAGAAAGCATTGATATAAGCCTTCAGTCTCCAAAATCTGAACTGGTTTGGTATATTTTTAACAACAGCTCTTAATATGTTGCATGATTTCTGTTTATTCTATCAGTATATGTTCTGTTTTAAGAGTCCTGCAGCTCCAGTGGCCGTTAGGAGAAGCACAAAAGGACAATCGGTCTTAAGAAGCTTGTGCATCTTAGGGAAACATTTCGAGGAGCATTAAACGTGCAAGATCTCAAACTTTGTGTAGATATAAAGAGCTCATCCGCAGGATCACAACCATCAATCTGAATCACATGCAGTCCTGAAATGATCGGAGCTCTCAATTCCTGTAAGGATGCTTTTCCAGCAGACTTAAAAACCCAGTAAATCAGATGATCCTGTTGGAAGTTAGGAGAAGGTCCGGATCAAGACCTTTTCAATACATTTTATTGGGCTTCTGACTGATTCGGGTTCTGTGAGTGAACGGCCTCTCTGTGCATTGACGAGTCGTACGGTGGTTTTGAATAGCGTTCATTACGGCAGATCTTGGGATTGAGGTAAATTACAGGCTGTTGCTCTGACACACGCTTCTATTCGCTGTGAAAGCAAATGCTGGAAGCCGCAGACTTTAAATTGTGTGTGTGTGTGTGTGTGTGTGTGAGAGAGAGAGAGAGT
>NW_015557186.1:43298-66992 GCF_001515605.1 Sinocyclocheilus anshuiensis | reverse complement strand
GTGTGTGTGTGAGAGAGTGTGTGTGTGTGTGTGTGTGTGTGTGTGTGTGTGTGTGTGTGTGTGAGAGTGTGAGAGAGTGTGAGTGTGAGTGTTTTTGTTGTATTTCCTGTAGCAGGTCGAGCTTTGGCTTCATGCACGGTTCTGACCCATATTTGAGGACCGTGATTCCTGAGCGTTACTAATGCCAGTGTGCATCTGTCTTCAGAGCCTCACACTCTGCCCGGACCCAATGCCAAACTAGTACATTTATCTACTGTTCCTGCTTTTGTAGATGATGATAGATGTATGATTTCAGTCCAGTGAACATGAAGCCTGAACATTCTGCATACGAGAAAACATGTTTATAAATGCTTTAGATGGCATTAGATGGTTTGACATTGCATGAAGAGATGTGAATGATGCATGCATGAGAACTGCACATGGAACGTGTCCCAAAGCTTTTCACTGAACTATGTTCATAAATGAGTTTATAAACCTATTACGAATAGATTTAATTTGTGTTAATTACATTTTTTCCCCAATGATGCATTTAGTTGATCATGAAGGCAAGACATAATTTGATAAATGTGTTTATATATATATATATGTATATATATATCTGTATATATATGTATATAAACACATTTATCAAATTTGTTTTTCACTGCCACTCGTTCTGGTCAGTGAAGCTTCCAGCTGAACGGCTGATGTTCTCCTCATCTTCATATAAGTGTGCGTTATACTTTCAGACATTGTTTTATTAAGTATAAATTTCTTTCAAAAACCTTAAAATCTCTTAGTGATTCCAATCTTCTGAATGATAGTGTTTCTTCATGTACAAACCACTAATGAATATGATATACTGATATAATGTTAATTATTCCACCAGGCTGTCAAATGCTAAACTTGATGAAAAGTATGTTTAGAAACAGGACAAATAAAAAGAGAACAGAGTTTGCAGTCATCAAGATCTTCATGACTTCATGGGAAAGTTCAGCGCTGTAAACGACCAGCTCTATGTTTAATGATTGCATTATATTTTATGAGTTTCTGCCCCTTAATGATTAAGCAACAGTGAGCAGCTGTGATTTCATGGGCCGTGATTTTGAGGAGACACAGGCGGTGAGTGAATCAGAACGACCTTTGACCTCTGACTCACACTCTTCACATGTATTTACAGTTCAGATAGATCAGACATCTGAGGGAACATTTACACTGATCATTTCTTTATTGTTCATTCGTTTGTTTTTACTAACTGTCTTTACTAACTCGCATTTATGCCACGGAATCTTTTCGGCTCTCTCACTGCCCATAAATGGAGATGCAATGTGAGACGCATTGGGAATGATCGGCTACTGCTGCAGCTTTCCTTGATTCATCATTCAGAAGATGTTTTTAAGATCCTGTGGGACGGACGCATTCCCTTCCTATGATCGGAACGAAGCATATGCCACACGAGAAACTCAAACGAACATTCTATAATGCTTTCTGTGTTTTCTCAGACGCATCCAAACAGTGCTGATGGACTGGATGCGGTTGATATCGGACATTCCAGTGATTCAGAACTAAATCCATTATCCCTGCTACTTCAGCAACCTTTCTGTCGACCTCCTCTGTGTTCGGGATAGATGTACAAACCACAGGATGGACTCTATATAGAGATTTTTACCCTGACTCATGAGTCGCTCTCTGTGTGAGATGAGAACAGAAACAGATCCAACATTATCCAACACTGACTTAAATCATTATGTGTTGAGTTTCCAGCAGCTGCTCGTTGTGTGATATGACCAAAATCTTTACCACAATAAAAGTAATTTTCAACCACAGAAAGGAACGCCATCACAATACAGTAATTCTGCCTAAAATTGGAGACATTTCTAATTTAAGTTCAAGAGGTACCCTATGCTTCTCAACATTGTCACTTAAATGACTGCTAATTACATTTGGAAAATGTTAAATTTACATCAGACTCTTTGACAACCAGCTCTTTCTGACTTTAGACAACCAGCTGTATCTTCATTGATGCTTAGACTGATTTTCACCTGTGACACCTGTATTTTTATTAATTCATTTATTATTACTTTAATAATACCTTTTGAGAATTGCTTACTCTTGCTTTGGACAAAACCGACCGATATTTAACTTTCTCAATGGAACAAAACCGACCGATATTTAACTTTCTCAATGGAACAAAACCGACCGATAACTTTCTCAATAGAACAAAACTGACCGATATTTAACTTTCTCAATGGAGCAGAATCCACCAATATTTAAATCTCTTAATAGAACAAAACCGACCGATATTTAAATTTCTCAATAGAACAAAACCGACAGATATTTAACTTTCTCAATAGAATAAAACCGACAGATATTTAACTTTCTCAATAGAACAAAACCGACTGATATTTAACTTTCTCAATGGAACAGAATCCACCGATATTTAAATCTCTTAATAGAACAAAACCGACAGATATTTAACTCTCTCAATAGAACAAAACCGACCGATATTTAAATTTCTCAATAGAACAAAACCGACAGATATTTAACTCTCTCAATAGAACAAAACCGACCGATATTTACATTTCTCAATAGAACAAAACCGACCGATATTTAACTCTCTCAATAGAACAAAACCGACCGATACTTAAATCTTTCAATAGAACAAAACCGACTGATATTTAACTCTCTCAATAGAACAAAACCGACCGATATTTAACTCTCTCAATAGAACAAAACTGACCGATATTTAAATTTCTCAATAGAACAAAACCGATTTAACTCTCTCAAAACAAAACTGACCGATATTTAAATTTCTCAATAGAACAAAACCGACAGATATTTAACTCTCTCAATAGAACAAAACCGACCGATATTTAAATTTCTCAATAGAACAAAACCGACCGATATTTAAATTTCTCAATAGAACAAAACCGATTTCAATTTCTCAATAGAACAAAAACGACAGATATTTAACTTTCTCAATAGAACAAAACCGACCGATATTTAACTTTCTCAATAGAACAAAACCGATTTAAATTTCTCAATAGAACAAAAACGACCGATATTAAAATCTCTTAATTGTATAAAACCAACTGATATTCAGATCCCTTAATCGTATAAAACAGAACAAAACCGACTGACATTAAAATCTCTTACTAGAAGAAGACTGATCATCATAACAGTATGATTTTTTGTAAAGCTGTGCTACACAAATATACTTGACTTGACTTGATCTGTTCGCCTCATTAATCTCCATCTCTCACAGCTGCTGTTGTTCATCTGACAGCTTCGATCCTGATCGCTGAGCGCTGTTTGAAAAGCATCACCCAACATAAACCCCGAGTATCACGTTTGTCATCCACAAGCATTATGTAATCTGCACAGGTTTTGAAGCTCTCTTTCCTGGAAGGTCAAGCAGTGTGTCAGAGATGAGCATGAGTATGAGTTACCTGAAGACATGTGCTCCTTCATACATGATGAGAGCAGGAGTCCAGACTGAGCCCTGAGGACGCGGAGTCAGCTCTTCCCTGAAGTGAAGCTAGGAACTGCACGAGTTAGTTGCTGCTGGACTGAGAATTCCTGACAAAGGACTTAAACTCATAGTTTGATTTGAATTTAAGACAGACGATCAAGATGAAGAGTGCCGTTAAATATCATAGTCAGCATGAAATCAAAATGAATTCTATTTACCGTTTAGTGACATTATTCTACAGAAATAAATGTTCATCTTCATAATCCTTAATCAGATTGTAATAACTTGCTCCATCTGATGTCATCAATACCTTTTATTAATGAACCTTTTTCATATAGAGACACTTTCACCATTTGATCAGTTCGGGAGAACAAATATCCTGTTACACCCAAATAACACAAGAAAAATGGATTGCAAACTTTTTTTTAATAGTTATTGTACTTTAACATGGTCTTCATGACTGAACAGGTACTGTGCAAATCAGTGAAATATGACCAAATATATCAGAGGATCACAGAACACAGCAGTGTTATTTAGTATCATGAGATACAGTTATAGTTTTTATTATTTTAAATGTTTTTATTTTTATATTTTTTTAGTTAGTTTTTGTAAATTTGATGTTTGTTTTTGTTTTTTTTATTAAATTTTAGTTTTTTAAATATGCCTTTTATAGTTTTTATTAATATTTTGAATCAATTTATATATATATATATATATATAACTTTTATTTTTTATTTTAGCTTTAGTTTCAGTTATTTTAGTACATCGAGTTAAACTAAAACTGAGAAATGTTGCCTCTAGCTCAAATCAAATGTTTTTCATATTTAATTTTATTTCAGTTAACGTTTACTTTATTTCAAGTAACAAAAATGTTTTTTAATGTCTTTATTTTAGTTTCAGTTTTAGTTAACTATAATAACCCTGGAGTGCAGATGGATCAATTGACGCAAATGTCAAGCATTTGTTATCTAATGTATTTCAGATGCACAGAAACCCACAAAATCTTCATTTCCATCAATGAAATTTGAGAGTTTGACTAAAAGCTGCTCAGATCAGTGAATGAGCAGGAGGAATGAAAGCGACTGCATGCTTGGATCAATCAGACAGTGTTTGTCAGATCACATCATCTAAACTGCCTTTATTTAGTTATGGAATATCTTCCAAAGAAATGGGGAGCTGTTCCAAGAGATATTTAAGGAGATGGCATAATTCCTAAAGGACAAATCTCTCGATTCATCGATGTGAGGAAGGATCCAGATCTGATGTCTGAGTGTCGAATTAAACACACGCTGAGTTTCTCTGGGATCTGAATTCAGAGGAACTCAGTGTTTGTTGGAGCTTGACAGCAGCGCCTGTGGCTAAAACCAGAGCCCATGCCACTGACTCATCGTTTATTAGAAAGTTCCAGGCCCAAGGCTACAGATCCCACCGTCATCCTCAGGTCCACACACATCCGATCTGAGCGAGTGAAGAAACCAGGTGAGAGTTTCAGTGACGCAGTCTATAAATCCTGCTTGACAGATATAGAGATGCACATCACTTAGTAACTATGAAAACACATTAATTAAAAACTGTGTTAAAGGTGTTATATATCATAGATGGGTTGAAATCTGAATTTAGAACTATTAATTAGATTATTGATCTGAATGAGTGTATAAATGTTTGCTAGTGCTGATATAAAAACTCTGATCAAACTTCTAACACTAAGTATCAAACTTCAAGGAATAGCTCACCGAAAAGGCAAGTCACCTTTATTTCTATAGCGCTTTATACAATACAGATCGTGTCAAAGCAGCTTTACAGTGATAAACAGGAAAACGTGTGCTGATAATATAATATAATAATTCAAGAGGGCGATTGAAAACAGTCACTTCATTGCTGATTCAGTGATGCATCGTCCAGCTCAGTTAGTTCTCTTCCAATAGTGTCTGTGCAGTCAATTCAACAATATTGCCAGAAATTAAGCGTCCCCAACTAAGCAAGCTAAAGGCGACAGTGGCAAAGAACCCAAAATCCATTGGTGACAGAAATGAAGAAAAAACCTTGGTAGGAACCAGGCTCAGTCGAGGTCCAGTTCTCCACTGGCCAGACCAAACCAGCATGGCGTGGTTTAATTCCAGGCTGCAGCACAAGTCAGATTGAGAAGAGGACTCGTCTGGTTCCCGTGGTCTTGTGCCGATGGCCGACGAGGTCTTCACAGGGGCTCTGTCTCTAGGGTTCATCTAGTTGACATGGTCTCCGCTGATATTCAGGGCTGTAGAGGTTGGCTTCAGGTGCTGATCCACCATCTGATCTGGATACGGACTGAAAAATGAAAATGTGCTCGCCCTCAGAGTTAGTTTCTTCATCAGGTTTGGAGAAATGCAGCATTGCATCAGTGTCTCAGCAATGGATGCTCTGCAGTGAATGGGTGCCGTCAGAATGAGAGTCCAAACAGCTGATAAAAACATCACAATAATCCACAAGTAATCCACAGCACTCCAGTCCATCAGTTAACATCTGGAGAAGACAAAAGCTGAAACAAATCCAGCATTAAGACGTTTTTAACTCAAATACATAAAGTCCATAATGCATAATAACTCTTCCTCCAGTGAAAAATTGCATCTCCTGTTGTCTCTCACATCAGAATAGGGTAGAGCTGTTAGAGCTATTTAAATTAGAGCTGTTTAAATGCTGCTTGATCTGTGCAGATTTCTCTCCTGATTCACACCAGAACACTTTTTCACCGGAGGAAGAGTTATTATGGACTATAGACTCAATGTAATTGAGTTAAAAACGTCTTAATGCTGGATTTGTTTCAGATTTTGTCTTCTCCAGATGTTAACTGATGGACTGGAGTGCTGTGGATTACTTGTGGATTATTGTGATGTTTTTATCAGCTGTTTGGACTCTCATTCTGACGGCACCCATTCACTTGCAGTGAGACACTGATGCAATGCTACATTTCTCCAAACCTGATGAAGAAACTCATCTACATCTCAGATGGCCTGAGGGTGAGTAAACTTTCAGCTAATTTTCTTTTTTTTTGTTTCAACTATTCCTTTCAGTGTGTCTGATAAAACAGGTGAATAAATCAACTGAGCAGAAGAGTCTGAGCAGACTCTTCCACAGGTAAGCGACACTCATGTTTCCTTCAGTAACTGTCAGTGGAGTTGAACCTGATGATGCAGTTTTAATCTGACAGTCATCATGAGGATGTTTTTCATCTTTCACAGGCCGAACACGAAGCGTTTGATGGTTTCGTCTCAGCAGATGTCTAATGATCAGATGTTTTCTGGAGCTCCGTATGTTCACTTTCCTTCATCTGACCTACTTCTGTCACAATTACAATTATAATTCATCAGCATGAGCTCATTTCCTATGAGAAATAAAGCTGAGAGTGTTTCTCAGGATAGATTCCATGATTCTGAGCTCCAAGAATCAATCTTATAAATGTGTGACTGTCATTAGATCATGAAATATCACAGCACGAGTCTGTATCAATGCAGTACACGAATTACATGCATTGAAGAACTTCTGTCATATTATGATTTTTTTGATCAGGAGACGCAGTGCAGAGATGCATCTGCTGAGCGTCTGTTTGTTTTAAACTCCAGTGAGTGATATTGAACAGGCATTCAGTGACACACATATCTCTGCGTATCAACTGGAAACACTGACATCAGGCCGGTTCTGTCCAGCCTTCAGAAGGCTGTGTTGCTCTGTGCCGCCCACATGTGAGCGTCAGCGGGCCTGTGCTATCACACCGCTCGTTTTATAAGCCATGACTGCATCACTATAATATTTGATATGTTTCCTGGTCGTTTACATAACACACACACACACACACACACACACACTGGCTGCATTAGGAACCATCACACCAGAGAAAAATCATCTTAAAGAACAAACATATTTTAATTTCATGACTTCTTATGATGCACTTCGTCTCAAAAGAATAGATCAATTTGACTGATATGAGGAACACATCACAGTTATAAACAGGAAATACCATAATGTCCAAATGCAAACATTTTCAAACTAAATCCTAATGGAATGCTATTGCATGATATATGCAATTTCTGTCATAACAAATGATTCAGAGACCAAATAGAATCCTGCTGGATGAGCTGAAAGACCTTCTTTATTTAGTAAGAAATGAATGACAGTAATGTTACAAAAGATTTCTATTTCAAATAAATGCTGCTCTTTTGAACTTTCTATTCATCAAAGAATCTTGAAAAATAATATGTATCACAGTTTCCACAGAAATAAAATCAGCATATTCTAATGATTTCTGAAGATCATGTGACACTGAAGACTGGAGTAATGATGCTGAAAATACAGCTGAGCATCACAGAAATACATTACAGTTTAACAGATATTCACACAGAAAACAGTTATGTTAAATTGTAACAATATTTCACTAGAAGAGAAAATCAACCCCAAACTTTTGAACTGTAGTGTATGTATAAGATAAGATATATAAGATATATCTATATACACTCCAAGATATATATATATACACTCTAAGAATATGGAGTAGCCCAACTTTTGGGTTAAGAATATAATTTAAAAATATTGGTTAAATTAAATGTAAAAATATGTGTTAGTCCATATTTGACCCAAAGTTGGGTTGAAACAACCCAGCATTCTTTTAGAGTGTGTATATATATTTATATATAGGTCATTTTTTGGCGTGTGTGTGTGTGTGTGTGTGTGTGTGTGTGTGTGTGGGTTGATGGAAAGTTTGCTGTGGAACGCGCAGTTTTTTCTCCTGCTGTTGAATATGCGCGTCCTGCTGAACGCTGATTGGTCGAGAGCAGCTGAAGAATGTGTGAAATGACTTAAATAGCGCTGGAGTCTCGTGTGCGCAGAAGAGCAGAACATCTCCAACACACACAGAGTCAAAGATACCAGGGAATTTCTGCAAAGCGTCTTGATTATAAGAGCGCCTCTCTTCAGGTGAGTGTTTATTCTCAGCGCTGTGCTTTCGAGAAGGTTCTTCACACGTACAGACAGATGTGTGATGTGATGTGATGTGATGTGATGTGATGTGATTTCAGGGGAATCATGTAGTGCCCAGAAAAATGGCATGATGGTACAAGGGCTGTAGACATTCGTCATTTCTGGCATGTGTGTGTGTGTGTGTGTGTGTGCTGATGTAAAGTTTGCTGTGGAATGCGCAGTTTTTTCTCCTGATGTTGAATATGCGCGTCCTGCTGAACGCCGATTGGTCGAGAGAGCAGCTGAAGAATGTATGAAATGACTTAAATAGCGCTGGAGTCTCATGTGCGCAGAAGAGCAGAACATCTCCAACACACACACACACACACACACACAGAGTCAAAGATACCAGGGAATTTCTGCAAAGCGTCTTGATTATAAGAGCGTCTCTCTTCAGGTGTGTATTTTCAGCGCTGTGCTTTCGAGAAGGTTCTTCACACGTACAGACAGATGTGTGATGTGATGTGATGTGATGTGATGTGATGTGATTTCAGGGGAATCATGACTCTGAGAGGACTCGTTGTGTGCCTCTTGTTGTGGAGTTCCGCGAGCAGCAGACGCGTAGGTGAGGAGAAACTTTATGCTTTGGTTGTTTTTCATGTGCTCGGTATATTCGTGCGCGCTTACATTCGCATTCGAACCCGCAGAAATGCCGGATGATGACACCGTGTTCGACCTGTTCGAGCTCACTCATGTCCACAAGAAGCATCACGGGGTGAGTTTAGTGAAGGGACCCGATCCAAATAGCCCCGCGTACAAGATCCTGAACCCGAACCTGATCCCCTCAGTGCCCGAGCTCTCCTTCAGGGACCTGATCTACTCCATCCAGAGCGAGAGAGGCTTCATCTTCACCGCCAACCTCAAGCAAGCCAAGCGCACCAGGGGCAGCCTGGTCTCCGTGGAGAGGACAGACGGCACCGGATCCGTCTTTGAGATCATCTCCAACGGGAAAGCAAACACTGTGGATCTTGTGTACTGGACCGCGAGCGGACAGCATGTGGTGTCCATTGAGGACGTGAACTTGGCGAATGGACACTGGAAGAACATCACGGTGTTTGTGCAGGAGGATCGAGCAAAATAATTCAACACAAAAGCATTTACTGAGCTCTCATGTTTGCAGATTGTTCCAGATAAATGTGAATCATCAGATTGTCAAATCAAGTCACCTTTATTTCTATAATGCTTTATACCAGAGGTCCCCAACCAATGGGTCCCGACCCACTACCGGGCCATGGAAGAATTGCTACTGGGTCGTAAGATAGTTCTGGGAAAAATGTGTATAGATATGACTGTTATTTATTGCGTGTTAGTGATTGTTCTTATTATTAAGTATTTTCGTTGTATGCTATTAACATTAAGTAGCATGAACGCCGATTGGTCGAGAGAGCAGCTGAAGAATGTATGAAATGACTTAAATAGCGCTGGAGTCTCGTGTGCGCAGAAGAGCAGAACATCTCCAACACACACAGAGTCAAAGATACCAGGGAATTTCTGCAAAGCGTCTTGATTATAAGAGCGTCTCTCTTCAGGTGTGTATTTTCAGCGCTGTGCTTTCGAGAAGGTTCTTCACACGTACAGACAGATGTGTGATGTGATTTCAGGGGGAATCAGGACTCTGAGAGGACTCGTTTTGTGCCTCTTGTTGTGGAGTTCCGCGAGCAGCAGACTCGTAGGTGAGGAGAAAATTTATGCTTTGGTTCGTTCTCATGTGTTTGGTATATTCGTGCGTGCTCACGTTCGCATTCGAACCCGCAGAAATGCCAGATGATGACACCGTGTTCGACCTGTTCGAGCTCACTCATGTTCATAAGAAGCATCATGGGGTGAGTTTAGAGAAGGGACCCGATCCAAACAGCCCCGCGTACAAGATCCTGAACCCGAGCCTGATCCCCTCAGAGCCCGAGCTCTCCTTCAGGGACCTGATCTACTCCATTCAGAGCGAGAGAGGCTGCATCTTCACCGCCAACCTTAAGCAAGCCAAGCGCACCAGAGGCAGCCTGGTCTCCGTGGAGAGGACAGACGGCACCGGATCCGTCTTTGAGATCATCTCCAACGGGAAAGCCAACACCGTGGATCTGGTGTACTGGACCGCGAGCGGGCAGCATGTGGTGTCCATTGAGGACGTGGACGTGGCGAACGGACACTGGAAGAACATCACGGTGTTTGTGCAGGAGGATCGAGCTCAGGTCCATGTGGGCTGCGAGGAGATCAACACTCAAGAACTCGATGCTCCGATCCAGCAGATCCTGAATCAGGAGAGCGCGGACATCTCGAGCCTGAGGATCGCCAAAGGAGCCGCCAAATCCGATCGCTTCATGGTAAGAATCTGGGTTTTGTTTATGTTTGATGTATCAGAGCTGCATGATTGTTGTGGTATTATATTAGTTATCTGTGGTACTATCGTGCTATCCGTTGTGTTATATTATCATTTGATGCGTATTTTCGTCCTCTTAACGAGACGTTTGGAAACGCGTAAAGACGCGGTTCGTGCGCGCGAAGTGTTTTATTTTTACAGTCTCCGTCTGAATGTTCCATGTAACAGTAGCCGTTGGAACTGTGTTGGGTTTTGTTCTGCCAGTCTCGGTTTTGACCATTATCTCGTTTTCAAGGGAGTTCTCCAGAACGTGCGGTTTGTTTTTGGAACGACGCTGGACGCGATTTTACGCAATAAAGGATGCGAGAGCCGTGAGTGCTTAATAGAGCTTATGTTGTATAAAAAATTAACTTTTTATATTCTAAATACTGAAAAAATAAAGTGTAATTAAATAAATATAGTATGTATTTCTATATAAAAAACAGAAATATTATATTAAAGCTTGTGTTGTCAATACAGCAACCTTCATCACTGATGTCATGACCTTGGAAAACCCCGAGAACGGATCCAGCCCCGCCATCCGCACTGATTACACCGGACACAAGTCTAAAGGTCAGATGATCTTCATGTGCTTGTAATGTGTCTGGGGTCTCATCATGGACTCGTGAAGTTAACGTCAGAATCCTGTTCCTCTTCAGATCTGCAGGACATCTGTGGATTCCCATGCGACGATCTGTCGAGCATGTTTAAGGAGCTCAAGGGACTCGGCATGGTGGTGAAGCAGTTGTCAAACGAGCTCCGCCAAGTGGTGAGGATCAAAACAAGCTGATGTTCATACATACATGTGTCTCTCCACCCTGTTTCTCTTCAGATGCCAAGCCGTTGTTCCTCAGCCACTTCCCTCAAGTTGTTTCTAATGACAGTTCCTCTGCTCTTCTTCTGGCTTTCAGACAGCAGACAACAACTTAATCATGACTCAGATTAAAATCCACGAAGGGGTTTGTCTGCACAACGGCATCGTTTACAGAGACAAAGACGAGTGGACGGTGGACAGCTGCACCCACTGCACGTGTCAGGTATGGGTCTTCTTACTGTTCAACTAATGTAAAGTGTGATTTTCAATTAATTTATATTGGTTAGTATTTGTTTAGTGTGGGTAGCTGGTGGTTAAGTTAGTCAAAATCCCCGGTGGAAAGCCTGGTCTTGGTGTTGGGGAAGGGAAAAAGGTGCAATGTCTTCCTCTGTGTTTCTGTCTCACACATGCATCTAAATGGCTGGGATTCAGGAATGTTTTAATTGGTGAGTGATACCCGCTGTCTCTGGTTTCCGGTGAGACCAGCACCTGCGTGTGTGTTTGTGTGTTACTGTGTGTGCGGTTGTGGCCGCTGACTCAGTATGTCTTCACCCTCATGCTGGCCACATTAAAACACTTTGTTAGTCCGGTCAGATGTATTCCCCTGCTGCCCGCTCAGAGTTTATATCACCACAAGATTTTCCTGCCAAAGCCAAGGGTCACTTTTTATTGCCAGCAGAGAGGCGTTTATTTCCCATCCATTATGTGCAGCTGTCGGGATCGTGCAATTAAACTCGCTTCAAATATTTTATTCACAGAACTCCGCCACTGTGTGCCGTGAAATCTCCTGTCCTCTCATGCCCTGTGCCAACGCTACTCTCCCAGACGGTGAATGCTGCCCACGCTGTGAAACACGTAAGTCAGGTTTCAGAATTCATTATGTAGATCATCGTTCATCTGATCTCTGGCCACATTTAGAGATATTATCTCTTGTGTTCTTCAAGCGAACGATGCGGGTGTGGACGGCTGGTCGCCCTGGTCCGAATGGACACACTGTTCGGTGACCTGTGGAAGAGGCATTCAGCAGCGCGGACGCTCTTGCGACCGAATCAATAGCAACTGCGACGGCACGTCTGTCCAGACGAGAGACTGTTACACGCAAGAATGCGATAAACGCTGTGAGTTCAACAACATGCACTGCTGGCTTCATATTTGGATCCCCATGCACATCTTTAATGCTTATTTCTATTTTCATGCAGTCAAGCAGGATGGTGGCTGGAGCCACTGGTCTCCCTGGTCTTCTTGCTCAGTGACGTGTGGCGAGGGCGTCATCACTCGCATCCGGTTGTGCAACTCCCCTACGCCTCAGATGGGCGGGAAAGACTGCGAGGGAGACGGTCGTCAGACCGAGCCGTGCCAGAAGGACCCGTGCCCCGGTGAGTGTTTGCAACTATTTAAGTGTTTGCAGAATATAACCTGAAAACCCAAATTACCCTGTATTTCTCTCGGTGTCTCAGTGAATGGAGGTTGGGGACCCTGGTCATCATGGGACTCTTGCTCCGTCACGTGCGGTGGAGGACTTCAGCGCAGACACCATCTGTGTAACAGCCCCGCTCCCAAATACGGTGGAAAAGAATGTATGGGTGACTCCAAAGGCACCCGTTTGTGCAATGCCCAGTCGTGTCCAGTTGGTAAGACATAAAGCTGAAATCAAGCTGAAAATTCTTGTCACAGGATATCAAAATAACACAGTTCCGTACTATCATGAACAGACGGATGCCTGTCTAACCCATGCTTTGCTGGCACCAAATGCACCAGCTTCCCCGATGGCTCCTGGAAATGCGGCGAGTGTCCGGTTGGATACACTGGGGATGGAGTCCACTGTCAAGACATTGATGAGGTGAGGTGTCACGCCAATGAGACAGACACTTGTAAACAAAGACACTGGTGTTTCTAAAAATTCTTAATTTTGGTATCTGCAGTGTGAAGAAGTTCCAGATGCCTGTTTCGTGCTCAATGGAGTCCATCAGTGTGTGAACACAGAACCAGGCTACAACTGCCTGCCCTGCCCTCCACGCTACTCTGGACAGCAGCCCTTCGGCAGGGGAACGGAGCAGGCCATTGCCAACAAACAGGTTAGACTAGTCTAAAGAACAGTGTTAACGATGGGAAGAACCAGTTCTTTCTCCTTCCATGAGGTGCTAACCAACATTAAATCGACCTATTCACAGGTCTGCATACCTAGAAACCCATGCGAGGACGGCAGCCATGACTGCAATAAGAATGCCAACTGCATCTACCTGGGCATCTTCTCTGACATCATGTACCGCTGCGAATGTAAACCAGGCTATGCTGGAAATGGTTACATCTGTGGAGAGGACTCTGACCTTGACGGCTGGCCAAACACGGACCTCCACTGTGTGGAAAACGCCACCTACCACTGCAAGAAGGTATGTGACCATTTCCTTACCATATCCCATTATACAATGAGGTTACAAAATCTTCATCAAAACATGTCATTTTTAGGACAACTGTCCTGACCTTCCCAACTCTGGTCAAGAAGACTATGACAAAGATGGAACTGGAGATGCTTGTGACAATGATGATGACAATGATGGGATCCCTGATGAAGGGGTAAGTCGTACACACTGTTCTTCTGCAAGAGCATTTAGATTTGACTGTCATAGCATGATACTGACTAAGTGAAGTCGTGGCCTAATGGTTAGAGAGTCGGACCTGTAACCCAAAGGTTGTGGGTTCGAGTCTCGTACCGGCAGGGATTGTAGGTGAATGTACAGCGCTCTCTCCCTCCTTCAATACCACGACTGAGGTGCCCTTGAGCAAGGCACCGAACCCCCAACTGCTCCCCGGGCGCCGCAGCATAAATGGCTGCCCACTGCTCCGGGTGTGTGTTCACGGTGTGTGTGTGTTCACTGCTGTGTGTGTGCACTTAGGATGGGTTAAACGCAGAGCACTAATTCCTAGTATGGGTAACCATACTTGGCCACTTGTCACGTCACTTTCACTTTTTTTTTTTTCACTTTTGTCACTAAAAAAGAAAGAACAGAGTGAACAGGACAGAGAGAGAAACTTTGCCAGTAGCAAATAAATAAAGCATTTATGATGGCTTCCATCCAGCCATTCTGGATCTCTTGGTTTAACATCCATAATTCAAATCGTACACTTGGAAAAAATTTGACTGGGCAAACAAACAGACAGTCAGTCTTGCATTCCAGCACAGCTGTGTCCCAAATCGTCATGTCCATGGCATATCGCTTCAGACATTAATTTTGTTTAGAGCTTTTCGATGATGTGTGCGTATATTTATACATTTCGGTCTGTGAGGTAGAGAGCGTCTCCAGATGTTTTCTGTCTTTCTGGTTTGAAACAGGACAATTGCCCGTTCATCTTTAACCCAAGACAGTACGACCATGACCGCGATCAAGTTGGTGACCGATGTGATAATTGCCCATATGACAGTAATCCAGAACAGACTGACACCGACAACAATGGCGAGGGTGATACCTGTGCCATTGACATCGATGGTGATGGTAAGTCTTTCTTTCATCATGTAACCCGATCAACACAAAGAACACAGAAACCATTATAAGGGTGTTTTGGTGTAACACTGGAATTTATTTGTCTAGGCATCCTGAATGAGAAGGACAACTGTCCATATGTGTACAACACTGACCAGAGAGACAGTGACGCAGACGGAGTCGGTGACCACTGTGACAACTGCCCACTGGAGCACAACCCTGACCAGGTGAGATGCTTGAACTTGCTTTTTTAAGACACAAGTGTGCAACTATTAACAGCAGATGATGACGGCTTTGCAATAATCCATGTGATGTCACAGATCGACTCTGACTCTGACAACATTGGAGACAAATGTGACAACAACCAGGACATCGATGAGGATGGACATCAGAACAACCTTGACAACTGTCCCTACATCCCCAACGCCAACCAGGTCGACCACGACAAGGACGGCAAAGGAGACGCCTGCGATCACGACGACGACAATGATGGCGTGCCTGATGACAAAGACAACTGCCGACTTGCCTTCAACCCAGATCAACTGGATTCGGACGGTGAGTCCAACGCGCCGGCGCTGATTTTAGTCCATTTTATGTGAAATTTTATTTGTGCAAGTGTAAACTTCCACATGCTGAATTTTTGTCTCTTTTCTCCTGCCCAGGAGACGGGCGAGGTGACGTTTGCAAGGACGACTTTGACGTCGATAACGTGCCGGATATTTACGACGTTTGCCCGGAGAACTTTGGCATCAGTGAAACAGACTTCCGTAGGTTCCAATTGGTTCCTCTCGATCCCACAGGAACTTCCCAAATCGACCCCAACTGGGTCGTCCGTCACCAGGGCAAAGAACTTCTGCAGACCGTCAACTGTGATCCTGGCATCGCTGTTGGTAAGTGGTTGAGAGATACAGCTCATGATAAACACATTCATCTACATCCAAATGTTAATCATCTTCTTGTTGTTGTCCCTCAGGTTATGATGAGTTCAATGCCGTGGACTTTAGCGGCACATTCTTCATCAACACAGACCGTGACGACGACTACGCCGGCTTTGTGTTTGGCTACCAATCCAGCTCACGTTTCTACGTGGTGATGTGGAAACAGATCACACAGACCTACTGGTCTCATACACCCACTAAAGCACAGGGGTACTCAGGACTGTCCATTAAAGTAGTAAACTCGACAACAGGACCGGGCGAACACCTCAGGAACGCTTTGTGGCACACTGGAGACACCGAGGGACAGGTACATATCGTACTCAAGCAGTCGTGAGAACATTCAATTGAGTTTGGCGTTTGAAATGTCCTGCTCACCTTATTTTGGACCATTTGCAGGTGCGTACCCTGTGGCATGATCCCAAGAACATTGGCTGGAAGGATTACACCGCCTACAGATGGCAACTAATCCACAGACCCAAAACCGGACACATCAGGTAAGTGTGGAAGCCAACTTAGATCAGGGGTGCCCAATCCCATTCCTGGAGCTCTACTTTTCTCAGTTCAGCTCGAGTCCTCATCAAACACAACTGAACCAGTTAATTAAGAGCTTGAGGACCACTTGATAATTGCACACAGGTGTGATGGAGCAGGGTTGGAACTGAATTCTGCAGGTAGGCGTATCTCCAGGAACAGCATTGGGCGGCCTCAACTTAGATCAACCGTTTTGTCCTAGGTACAAAACAACAGCTAAATCGGAAAAGCAGCTTCACTCACTTCTGTTCTGTTTATTGATTTTTAGAGTTATCATGTATGAAGGCAAAAAAGTCTTGGCTGAGTTTGCAAGGACGACTTTGACGTCGATAACGTGCCGGATATTTACGACGTTTGCCCGGAGAACTTTGGCATCAGTGAAACAGACTTCCGTAGGTTCCAATTGGTTCCTCTCGATCCCACAGGAACTTCCCAAATCGACCCCAACTGGGTCGTCCGTCACCAGGGCAAAGAACTTCTGCAGACCGTCAACTGTGATCCTGGCATCGCTGTTGGTAAGTGGTTGAGAGATACAGCTCATGATAAACACATTCATCTACATCCAAATGTTAATCATCTTCTTGTTGTTGTCCCTCAGGTTATGATGAGTTCAATGCCGTGGACTTTAGCGGCACATTCTTCATCAACACAGACCGTGACGACGACTACGCCGGCTTTGTGTTTGGCTACCAATCCAGCTCACGTTTCTACGTGGTGATGTGGAAACAGATCACACAGACCTACTGGTCTCATACACCCACTAAAGCACAGGGGTACTCAGGACTGTCCATTAAAGTAGTAAACTCGACAACAGGACCGGGCGAACACCTCAGGAACGCTTTGTGGCACACTGGAGACACCGAGGGACAGGTACATATCGTACTCAAGCAGTCGTGAGAACATTCAATTGAGTTTGGCGTTTGAAATGTCCTGCTCACCTTATTTTGGACCATTTGCAGGTGCGTACCCTGTGGCATGATCCCAAGAACATTGGCTGGAAGGATTACACCGCCTACAGATGGCAACTAATCCACAGACCCAAAACCGGACACATCAGGTAAGTGTGGAAGCCAACTTAGATCAGGGGTGCCCAATCCCATTCCTGGAGCTCTACTTTTCTCAGTTCAGCTCGAGTCCTCATCAAACACAACTGAACCAGTTAATTAAGAGCTTGAGGACCACTTGATAATTGCACACAGGTGTGATGGAGCAGGGTTGGAACTGAATTCTGCAGGTAGGCGTATCTCCAGGAACAGCATTGGGCGGCCTCAACTTAGATCAACCGTTTTGTCCTAGGTACAAAACAACAGCTAAATCGGAAAAGCAGCTTCACTCACTTCTGTTCTGTTTATTGATTTTTAGAGTTATCATGTATGAAGGCAAAAAAGTCTTGGCTGATTCAGGAAGCATCAATGACAAGACATATGCCGGAGGAAGACTTGGCCTCTTTGTCTTCTCTCAAGAGATGGTTTACTTCTCAGACCTCAAATACAAATGCCGAGGTAACATGTTTGGATGGTTTTGAAGAATATTCCTCTCTATAGTTCTCTTATTGTTCTGGAAAGTTCATGAGTGTTTGTTTGACTCTTTTGCAGATGCATCATAACGGCCCCATCAGCGTTTTCCTTAAGGATGTGCCCGCTATCTGTCGGTTTAAATGTGTTCTGTTATAAAACTCTTCTGCGGTGGGGTCGAGGATCCAAACGTGGAGGCCAAAAACTTTCAATCTAAACAAGAACCACAGGAGCAGATCGAGCATGAAGACCCAACAATACTTTCATCTCATCTATCTCAGCGACTCTCAGCTTGTTTCTTATCATGTGATTGGTAAAGGGAAGTTCTTCTGTAATGTCACCTCCGATCTGCTGTGGACTATGATCATGACGAAGGAGCCACTTGTGACTTCTGGTGGGTTTGAGATGCCACAGGAGGAACGGTTGAGGGGTGACGCACAGGACAGACAAGTCTGTTTGACTTTGTGAAAACGTGTTCTTCTGCATGGATTGAGACAGCCAGATCTTCAGGACTCATTGATTCAGGCTCGTTTTTCCATAAGTTATGAGTTACCCATTACACCCCCCCCCCCTCAAATTCAGCAGTCTTGAGGTCTGCTTTTGATCAGCTTCAGTCATCGATATTGACAACCCAAGAGTTTTAATTTCACTGTTTATAGAGCGGAGTGCTTCTCAGGGCTAGAGGGACCTTTGTGATTTGCTGCTCAATGAGGAAGTTCATGTCTTAGATTATTACACAGATGTCCTGATGAGCTTAAGCCAGACTCGAGAGTTTTTGTGGTTCTAAACAAGCAGAAATGAAAAAGGAAGTGGAAATGTTACAGAGGGATGGATAATAGGCGCACTTGTTTAATTTATTTATTTTGTTGAGAGGAGATGGATGCATGAGAACTCATCTCAGTGCCATGTATTACTGAAACAAAGAGAACAACTGGAGCGTTTCCTTCCTGGGGTGAATGAATGGTGAACAGAATATGATGTAAACGTACAAATATTACCTCACTGTTGTATAATATAACAAAAATTGCTAATTATATTTGTGCCATTTATAACTCAGTTTGCTACTGTATGTAGTAAAACATTAATTCTGTACATAATAAAAGAAAAAAAACTTTTTTATGAGATGCCCCAGTAGAACATGAATGCATTGTTAATATAATTAGTTTGTGCCTAATTAATGAATGATCTTTCTTTTTTTTTTTATAAGTTATTGGTAAAGCTGTTTTTTTTCTGTTGTGTATATATATATATGCTATTTAAATAATTTATAAGGAACTGTAACCTGACATTAGAAGTGTTTGTATAAACTGTTTGCACACTGATGAGGATTTTCTTAGTTTAAGAATGCTTCAGTGTCAGTATTGTTACTAGTTTTACACAACAATGTTGTTTAATTCGTATCAATCCTTTTGTAAAATCAATGAAGAATAAATACTTTTGATTCAAAAATGACAATGAAATGCTTTTGTTTTTAGTAGCTCACGACGTCAGCCGGCCTGATTTCTAAAAAAAAAAGGTTTACACTATAAATCTCAAAGAAATCCAGTCCATAAATAAGAATTTGTCTTAAGTAGACATTTTAATTGCGTAGTCTGTCTGCGGTTTGGTTTATGGTTAAAATGACTCAAGGTTACTGCTACAACAAAAGCTAATTTGGTCAAAAGAGCATTTTAAAAAACCCTCACATGAAATCCAGGATCTTTTATCAGCAAACACTCGGCTCACCTTCAAGGTCAGGAACGCTGGGAATGCTGGAGTCGCTGTAACACGTCCATACGTCCACACGTGCACAAACGTCATGCTTTACACTCAGTAATCTACAGTTTGTGAAGACAATGTGAGCTGTTTCCGCTTTAGCTCTGGACATTTAGTACAGTACTGTTCAAACGTTTGGGGTCCGTATGACTTTGTAATATTTTTGAAATACATCTCGTCTGCTCGCCAAGGCTGCATTTATTTAATCAAAAATACAGTAAAAATAGTGAAATATTATTATAATTTAAAACAGCTGTTTTCTATGTGAATCTCTGTTAAACTGTAATGTATTTCTGTGATGCACAGCTGTATTTTCAGCATCATTACTCCAGTCTTCAGTGTCACATGATCTTCAGAAATCATTCTAATATGCTGATTTGCTGCTCAAGAAACATTTCTGATTATTATCAGTGTTGAAAACAGTTGTGCTGCACAATATTTTTGTGGAAACCATGATACATTTTATTTTTCAAGACTCTTTGATGAACAGAAGGTTTGATCATGCATTTATTTGAAATAGAACGTGTGTCATTTTTTATTAATTTAAAGCATTCCCCAAACGTTCGGACAGTAGTGTGTGTACTTGCGTGGTGTTAATGAGCCATAACACAAGTGCACTAGTGAGGGTTCTCAACGAATCAGCATCAGACGGATTTGATCCACATATTTCTTTGAGTTAATCAAAAACTCATGACATGAATAAAAAGACATATTGGTTTGATTTTTGAAAAGGAACATTTTATTTTGTCCTCTTACGTTCTATTTCAGATGCACTGGAGTCTGACCGTGATGCTGACGCTGGCAGACACATCAGAGACTGGAAGCAAACACACTTTCGTGTCCTCACTTATTGTGCAACTCTAAAAGCACAAGGACCTAGATTATGAACCAGAGCGAAATAGAAAACAGAAGAACAGTCTCCTTCATATTTCATGCCTCTTTCTTTGTGTCAGTCTCACTGTGCTGTAGCAGATCCGAGCCAGAGAGACGTGGAGAAGCATCCAGAGCTGAGCTCGTCCCGAGAGATGATTCTGATGAGGAACCTGCAGGAGATCGGATCATGTCCTCCTCACATTCCTGCAGCAGATTCCTCAACTCATCGTCAGACAAACGAACCGACTGCGAGAGAAGAGCAGAGACGGACATGAGCACATGCGGCAGTGACCAAAACAAACACTTTCCTCATGAAGAGCTCAAACTAGTTCTGATTTGGAACTGGAGAGTGGATTCTTTTTTGGGCATGTTTTTACAAGCATTGACACCCATATGGCAAAAATATATACAAATGTGACCCTGGAGCACAAAAGCAGTCTTAAGTCGCTGGGGTATATTTGTAGCAATAGCCAACAATACATTGTATGGGTCAAAATTATAAATTTCTCTTTTATGTCAAAAATCATTAGGATATTAAGTAAAGATCATGTTCCATGAAGATATTTTGCAAGTTTCCTACTGTAAATATATCAAAACTTAATTTTTGATTAGTAATATGCATCGCTAAGAGCTTCATTTGGAAAAATTTAAAGATAATTTTCTTCATATTTTGATTTTTTTGCACCCTCAGATTCCAGATTTTCAAATATTGTCCTATCCTAACAAACCACACATCAATGGAAAGCTTATTTTTCAGCTTTCAGATGATGCATAAATCTCAATTTCATAAAATTGACACTTAAGACTGGTTTTGTGGTCCAGGGTCACATATATACTTTTTGGGCCAAAATATATTTTAAATACATTCTAAATATAAGTTGTAAAGAGTGAAGCTCAATGAAATATATTTTGGAAATTGAAAATATATTTAGTTTCAACCTTCATATACCAAAATATATTTTAAAATGTATTTCAGGGGCAAGAACATAACACGTGTTATAGACAAAAAAACAAAAAAAAAAAACAAAAACAAATGTGACATGAATGTATTTTCTTGAATTGAAATATATGGCGCTCAAAAAAATTTTTTTTAAATTCTTTAAAAAATATATTTATATTTTTAAAATAAATTCTCAAAAACATACAAAAAGTATTGGTAGAAAACATATTTACATAAATGTATTTTTAAACATATTTTAGCAACTATATATTTTTGTCCTTTTTTTTCATTTATTTTGAAATATATGTAAAATTATTTAAATTTGTTTCCCCATGAGTTTTCCACATAAACACACCACAGAAGTGATCTTAAGTTGAAAGAATTCTTCCTCTGAACAGACTAAAGTACAGCGCGTTCATCATTCTCCAGACTGCTCTGACCTCCAGTCATCAGCTCGTGTTCCTCAGTAAACTATTGTCTTTCTTCCCTCGGGGTGCGAGAGGCTGCTGGAGGTCGAGATGAGGGTGAAGGGTGAGGTCAGACCTCCTCAATTTACCACCAACACACTGAAACACCCTCACGCTGCAGAAACTCATGCTCTTAACTTACTATGTTTGTCTGGTTTTCCAGCGCAGACATCTGAACATCCTTAAATCAAGAGACATTTACTGGAGCGTCACAATGACTGTAGATTATACTTCTTGTTTTCTGAAAAATGCATCAAACTGAAGTGAGTTTATCATTAAAACAAGTTCAAATATCAGTCAACGGGGTCAGAAAAATAAGTGTTTTCCCTTTAAATTAAGTCTATTGTCAAATATGTGTTCTGGTTTAATCATAAATTCACTTCATTTTGATCAGGTTCTCTTATCTTCAGTCATTGTGAATCTCCAGAGAATAATCTTGATTTAAGTCTTGAATTTTGTTGCACTTTGACGAATTGATTTTTGAGTTGTGGAAAAACCTGATATTTTTTCTTGGTATTTTGTGACTTTTTTTGAAATCTCATTTAGGATCATGAACATGCATGCAAAGTTCAGATGATCTGATGAATACAAACATCGTATTAGGATTATAATGTTTGCGGGTCAATTCAACACATTTCATGATTAATGTCAGCTACACAGAAACAAAACAATTTTGATTATTATTGTTATTCTCTTATGTCAGTTTCTCAGCTGCTCTCTGAGGGTGTTTATTCACATTTATAAATCTGGCAGATGCTTTTATCCAAAGAAATTTACACTGCGTTGATGGGAATCGAACCCATGATCTTGGCGTTGCGAGCGCTACACTTTCGCTGTTTGAGCTTCAGGATTTGTTACAAATAATAAAATAAAATGTTATAATGCTGTTTATAAAAGTTGCAGTTTGTGAAAAGAGTAAAAATAGTTACATTTTATTTTAAAATATGTTCTCTTGTTTATTTTTTTTTTTAAATGTGTGGGAACCATTAATATTAAAGATTTTCAGTTTTTAACAGAACTTTTTTTTTTTTTTCATTTTTCTAATTATGTTGAATCCATTTAGGGTAAATAAAAACTGCACCTATCATTTGAATATCAAAACACACTATAAAGTATCATAATGATGAGTAAATGATGACAGAAGTCTCATTTTATTCTTGAGATCATGACATTAGACCAGACAAGTTTGATGAGAAGGACAGGATTCTGGATATATTTTTCTGGCCAACATATATTTTAAATACATGCTGTAAATAGTGAAGCTCAATAAAATATATTTTGAAAATTGAAAATATATTTAGTTTTAACCTTCATGCACTAAAATATATTTCAAAATGTATTTCAGGGGCAAGAAAATATATTTACAATCTTAAAAGTAGCCCACATTTAGGCTAAATGCAAATGTGGATATCCTACTAGAGACCCAAAATACATTTTTACATAAAGATTATATTTAATACATAAAAATGTTTATTTTTTTTTTATATATATATATTGTAATATGTATATTGTAATTTTTTTTTAAAGTAGTTTACCATTTTAAAGTATGTTCCTTGATTAATTTTATTCAAATATGTAATATGTTCACACATG
>NW_015557186.1:37787-42948 GCF_001515605.1 Sinocyclocheilus anshuiensis | reverse complement strand
GAGCACAAAAGCAGTCTTAAGTCGCTGGGGTATATTTGTAGCAATAGCCAACAATACATTGTATGGGTCAAAATTATAAATTTCTCTTTTATGTCAAAAATCATTAGGATATTAAGTAAAGATCATGTTCCATGAAGATATTTTGCAAGTTTCCTACTGTAAATATATCAAAACTTAATTTTTGATTAGTAATATGCATCGCTAAGAGCTTCATTTGGAAAAATTTAAAGATAATTTTCTTCATATTTTGATTTTTTTGCACCCTCAGATTCCAGATTTTCAAATATTGTCCTATCCTAACAAACCACACATCAATGGAAAGCTTATTTTTCAGCTTTCAGATGATGCATAAATCTCAATTTCATAAAATTGACACTTAAGACTGGTTTTGTGGTCCAGGGTCACATATATACTTTTTGGGCCAAAATATATTTTAAATACATTCTAAATATAAGTTGTAAAGAGTGAAGCTCAATGAAATATATTTTGGAAATTGAAAATATATTTAGTTTCAACCTTCATATACCAAAATATATTTTAAAATGTATTTCAGGGGCAAGAACATAACACGTGTTATAGACAAAAAAACAAAAAAAAAAAACAAAAACAAATGTGACATGAATGTATTTTCTTGAATTGAAATATATGGCGCTCAAAAAAATTTTTTTTAAATTCTTTAAAAAATATATTTATATTTTTAAAATAAATTCTCAAAAACATACAAAAAGTATTGGTAGAAAACATATTTACATAAATGTATTTTTAAACATATTTTAGCAACTATATATTTTTGTCCTTTTTTTTCATTTATTTTGAAATATATGTAAAATTATTTAAATTTGTTTCCCCATGAGTTTTCCACATAAACACACCACAGAAGTGATCTTAAGTTGAAAGAATTCTTCCTCTGAACAGACTAAAGTACAGCGCGTTCATCATTCTCCAGACTGCTCTGACCTCCAGTCATCAGCTCGTGTTCCTCAGTAAACTATTGTCTTTCTTCCCTCGGGGTGCGAGAGGCTGCTGGAGGTCGAGATGAGGGTGAAGGGTGAGGTCAGACCTCCTCAATTTACCACCAACACACCGAAACACCCTCATGCTGCAGAAACTCATGCTCTTAACTCACTATGTTTGTCTGGTTTTCCAGCGCAGACATCTGAACATCCTTAAATCAAGAGACATTTACTGGAGCGTCACAATGACTGTAGATTATACTTCTTGTTTTCTGAAAAATGCATCAAACTGAAGTGAGTTTATCATTAAAACAAGTTCAAATATCAGTCAACGGGGTCAGAAAAATAAGTGTTTTCCCTTTAAATTAAGTCTATTGTCAAATATGTGTTCTGGTTTAATCATAAATTCACTTCATTTTGATCAGGTTCTCTTATCTTCAGTCATTGTGAATCTCCAGAGAATAATCTTGATTTAAGTCTTGAATTTTGTTGCACTTTGACTAATTGATTTTTGAGTTGTGGAAAAACCTGATATTTTTTCTTGGTATTTTGTGACTTTTTTTGAAATCTCATTTAGGATCATGAACATGCATGCAAAGTTCAGATGATCTGATGAATACAAACATCGTATTAGGATTATAATGTTTGCGGGTCAATTCAACACATTTCATGATTAATGTCAGCTACACAGAAACAAAACAATTTTGATTATTATTGTTATTCTCTTATGTCAGTTTCTCAGCTGCTCTCTGAGGGTGTTTATTCACATTTATAAATCTGGCAGATGCTTTTATCCAAAGAAATTTACACTGCGTTGATGGGAATCGAACCCATGATCTTGGCGTTGCCAAGTCCTGAAGCTCAAACAGCGAAAGTGTAGCGCTACACTTTCGCTGTTTGAGCTTCAGGATTTGTTACAAATAATAAAATAAAATGTTATAATGCTGTTTATAAAAGTTGCAGTTTGTGAAAAGAGTAAAAATAGTTACATTTTATTTTAAAATATGTTCTCTTGTTTATTTTTTTTTTTAAATGTGTGGGAACCATTAATATTAAAGATTTTCAGTTTTTAACAGAACTTTTTTTTTTTTTTCATTTTTCTAATTATGTTGAATCCATTTAGGGTAAATAAAAACTGCACCTATCATTTGAATATCAAAACACACTATAAAGTATCATAATGATGAGTAAATGATGACAGAAGTCTCATTTTATTCTTGAGATCATGACATTAGACCAGACAAGTTTGATGAGAAGGACAGGATTCTGGATATATTTTTCTGGCCAACATATATTTTAAATACATGCTGTAAATAGTGAAGCTCAATAAAATATATTTTGAAAATTGAAAATATATTTAGTTTTAACCTTCATGCACTAAAATATATTTCAAAATGTATTTCAGGGGCAAGAAAATATATTTACAATCTTAAAAGTAGCCCACATTTAGGCTAAATGCAAATGTGGATATCCTACTAGAGACCCAAAATACATTTTTACATAAAGATTATATTTAATACATAAAAATGTTTATTTTTTTTTTATATATATATATTGTAATATGTATATTGTAATTTTTTTTTAAAGTAGTTTACCATTTTAAAGTATGTTCCTTGATTAATTTTATTCAAATATGTAATATGTTCACACATGTTACAGACAACAAGAAAAGTTTTTCTTCAAATGTGACTGTATTTTTTTTGGGATTGAAATATAAAAAGCAAAATATATTTTTAAATGCTTTTTAATATCTATCTATCTATCTATACATATATAAATAAATATACAAAAAAAACAGCCAAAAAATATATTGATAGAAATATATATTTATGTAAATATATAAAATAAAATAAAAACGGAATATATGTATATATATATATATATATATATTATAAAATATAAAAATATTATAAAATATATTTAATATATTTATGTAAATATATTTTGAAACACATTTTAGCAAATATACTTCTTAGCTTTTTTTTTTTTTTTTACATTTTGAAAAATATTAAAAAATACATTAGAAGACCTATTTTGTTGCTGGAAGCAGGTTTGAACAGTAAAGATGAGGTGTTTTGACCCACAGAAGACCTTGAGACGGAACAGAGATGTGCGACGCCTCCAGCGGGAGTCTGTCTGAACACGAGAAGAGCAGCGTTTACGGCTGCGAGCGTCTCGTCTGCAAACGCATCAGTCGCATCAACGACGGCTGAACAAGACTCACACACGCGTGTGAAGTACTAGTGAACAGTGTGAGACCTCAGCTCTAACACACACTCCATTACAACCTTCACGAACGTCTCAGCGCTTTCTCCTAGACAACAACGAGGCCAAATGGAGACCTGAACTCGTGTTTCTTTCATTATCATCATTTCTAATCATCTCACACACAGACACAACATTAAACCGAGTCTTGTGGGTCCGACATCATGCTCATTTTTAGATTATTACGTGTGATGAGATTAATTCAGCTGGAGTTTGAGTCACAAAACAGACTGTTGTTTCTACACATCTTCACCAACATGATCATTCTGTCTTCATTTACTCACAAACCTGTAGTCTAGTCTTCTGTCACGTGAGAATAGCCTAATTAAAGGTAGCCAATAATGTCATGGTATATTCTGTAGAACAAAATCACCATCCAATCACAATACCCTATTGATAAACTTGCAGTTAGTGAAGGCGGGAATAAGTTTTACTACTAGTTATAGCATGAAAAACATGAATGAGTATCAGAAGGTATGTTTAAAGAAACAGTACAGCTTACTGAAATGTATCGCGTATCATATATAATCGTTTAATCATTGTTTCAATCACAAAAAGACGTCAAAAAAACAGCTTAATGTCATGTAACGTTACATTTACCTCAGGTTAGTTAGCAAGAGAAAATAACTGTAGCGAGGAACATTTTAATAAATAGATGCACTATTCATTATATATATTTTTTAAACTTAAATTTTAGTGATGTCTCATTTTGTACAGTATTTTTTAATAAATCTGTCTTGAAAACAAGTTATGACAGTAAGTTGATGGGGAGCAAGTCACTGAACACTGGAGAAGTGTGTGTTCTCGTTAATGAACAGCAGAAAAACCTCGACTAACAGCAATGAAGGCAATGCTTTTCGTTTTCGTAAGACTACATCAATTTCTTATATACAGTAGTGGCCAAAAGTAGTAGATATTTCTCAATTCTTGCCTTTAATTACCCTACCAAATCAAAAAATACATAGAAAAACAAATGGCTCACTGGAAATAAAGCACTGATTAAATACAAGAATATAATCAGTTATTAATATTTCGTTGGTTCTCCCTTGTTTTTGATCCACAAGCACAACTACACAGTATGCTTACAAAATCCTTAATATTAAAATGTTTGAATAAACATCACTTTTGGCCACTACTCTACTAAAGTTAGCTGTGCGTAAATAAGATCTATCAATCTTATTTATGAACATTCTTCACAATATCTTCTGTTACAAGAAGATATAAAGTCATAAAGGTTTGGAATGACATGAAGGAGAGTAAATGATGATGGAATGATCATGTTTGAGGCTTTCAGCAGTATAATATAACATGTCTTTCCTCCAGAGATCATCGTTGAGAAGAAGAGAGAAGCTCAACAAACATCAACATCGACTGCCATTCTAATGATCATTAATCAGTCGTTTACATCAAACAGTCAAAGCTTTTAACATCTCCAGCCTCTTCAAACTGCTCAGAAACTCAGCGCTAAACAGAGACGAGAAAGAAAGAAAGAAAGAAAAGAAAAGAAAAAAGAAAAAGAAAAATGAAAAAGAAATAAAGAAAATAAAAATGAAAACGAAAGAAATAAAGAAAATAAAAATGAAATAGAAAGAAAATAAAAATGAAAATGAAAGAAATAAAGAAAATAAAAATGAAAAAGAAAACGAAAACGAAAGAAAATAATGAAAAAGAAAAGAAAGAAAATAAAAATGAAAAAGAAAGAAATAAAGAACAGAGATCATCGTTGAGAAGAAGAGAGAAGCTCAACAAACATCAACATCGACTGCCATTCTAATGATCATTAATCAGTCGTTTACATCAAACAGTCAAAGCTTTTAACATCTCCAGCCTCTTCAAACTGCTCAGAAACTCAGCGCTAAACAGAGACGAGAAAGAAAGAAAGAAAGAAAAGAAAAGAAAAAAGAAAAAGAAAAATGAAAAAGAAATAAAGAAAATAAAAATGA
>NW_015557186.1:28872-34999 GCF_001515605.1 Sinocyclocheilus anshuiensis | reverse complement strand
GTGTGTGTGTGTGTGTGTGTGTGTTTGTGTGTGTGTGTGTGTGTGTGTGTGTGTGTGTGAACGCATCCTGATACAGCCGAACTCTGGGCTGGTTTGGATCTGGAGTCAAATGAGGCAAAAGCCTGAAAGAAGTAGATTCTGAAATCCAAAAGCACAGAAAACTAGAGCGAATCAGAGTTCTGAGCTGCAGGATTCTCCTGTGACTGTGCGACTGCAGACATAAAGCTCAAACATGACATGAACAACACCATCAGCAGAGCGATGCAGGAGCCTTCGATAAAATCATCTGCCAAAGGCATCAATATAAGCTCCAGAACATCCACTGATAAACGTCACACAACACTGAGTTCAAGTGTACTGTGAAATGAAATACACAAATATGAAAACAACATCATCATTTATATTTCTGTCTGACATTTATATCAGTGTGACCTGAGTTTATGAGCATACAAATGTTTGATGAGCCCATAAAAACTGCATGTAAAATAATTAAAAATGAATTACAAGCTGTTGCATTAGATGAAGGATTAGAGGACAGTGGTTGTCATATAGTTGGTTAAATAAATAACATTCAGCTCATTAATGAGGATACGCAGTCACTGATGTCACTTCCTGTTTAGTCTCTTTGACTGACATCGTTTTAAGCTCTCATGAGCTAATGAGCTTGTCTGCATAAGTGTTATTTTAGAATAATTGAGATACTATTAAAGTTTTTTATTAATATTTTGAATTTTTTTTGTTACTTTTGTATTTTCCATTTTTATTTTCATTTAACTTAGTTTTATTTATTTTGCTGTTTTTAATTTTTAATATTTTTTTAATGTATATGGCTTTATAATTTTATTTTTAGATCAATTTTTAATTTAAAAAAGTATTTTAAAAAATTACTAAAAGTTATTTTAGTACATCAAGTTAAATGGAAATGAGAAATGTTGCCCTGGCAACTAACTGAAATTATTTTCCATTTTATTTTTCTTTATTTTTTTTTAGTTACTGTTTATTTCAAACATAAATAAGTAAATAAATACAGTAGCAAAAGTTGCTGTTTTTATGGTTTTAGTTTTAGTGAACTATAATAGCTCTGATCTGAAGGCAGCTGTGGTTCTTCTGCTGTTCTGTCTGTATATGAATGCAGTGAAATGCATCATGGGATCTAAACAAACATGCTGGATTCAGAAGGCTCATTCTCGCACTGGTTTACTGGCCCTGACGAACACTAAATACACGTTTGTTTTTGAAATGACGGACCGTCTAGTGTTCTCACGTGACGTTTGACCACCGTCCATCATAAAGCACAGCGTTATGAACTCGAGTCAGATTCAAAACAGGCACAGTTTTGGGTTTGATAAACTGAACTGAACTTTTTATGACTGAATGTGTTGTTTGACCTCAATATACACACTTATAAATGTTACTATATTTACTGTGGTGAGAGTCCACTGATAGAGGAGAGCAGAGCTGAAATGATTCACATCCTAAACAAAGCATAAATCACCATCACTTTCACTAAAATAACTACAACTGAAATATAGTGTATATGTAAATGTTGACTGATATGTAAATGTTCATTTTCAGAAGTCTTCCTGAAGGCTGTGTAATGCTCGGTCTGGAAACTGGCGTCTCTCTTATGAAAGCAGAGACTGAATGAGACACAGAGTCAGAAGAGCTCTGGACGTTCGGTCAGTGCCACGTGGAAGCAGGAACAGAGCCAGAAGACCAGACCAGAACACAAACACACACCAGATAAGACCAGACCAGAACACACACCAGATCAGACCAGACCAGAACACACACACACACATACCAGACCAGACCTGACCAGAACACACACACACATACCAGACCAGAGCAGACCAGGACACACACACACCAGACCAGACCAGAACACAAACACACACCAGATAATACCAGACCAGAACACACACCAGATCAGACCAGACCAGAACACACACCAGATCAGACCAGACCAGAACACACACCAGACCAGACCAGAACACAGACACACATACCAGACCAGACCTGACCAGAACACACACACACATACCAGACCAGAGCAGACCAGGACACACACACACCAGACCAGACCAGAACACAAACACACACCAGATAATACCAGACCAGAACACACACCAGATCAGACCAGACCAGAACACACACCAGATCAGACCAGACCAGAACACACACCAGACCAGACCAGAACACAGACACACATACCAGACCAGACCTGACCAGAACACACACACACATACCAGACCAGACCAGACCAGACCAGAACACACACACACCAGATAAGACCAGACCAGAACACACACCAGATCAGACCAGACCAGAACACACGCACACACACACCAGACCAGACTAGAACACACACACACACTCACTCACTCTCGCACACGCACACACACACCAGACCAGACTAGAACACACACACACACTCACTCACTCTCGCACACGCACACACACACCAGACCAGACTAGAACACACACACACACTCACTCACTCTCGCACACGCACACACACACCAGACCAGACTAGAACACACACACACACTCACTCACTCTCGCACACGCACACACACACCAGACCAGACTAGAACACACACACACACTCACTCACTCTCGCACACGCACACACACACCAGACCAGACTAGAACACACACACACACTCACTCACTCTCGCACACGCACACACACACCAGACCAGACTAGAACACACACACACACTCACTCACTCTCGCACACGCACACACACACCAGACCAGACTAGAACACACACACACACTCACTCACTCTCGCACACGCACACACACACCAGACCAGACTAGAACACACACACACACTCACTCACTCTCGCACACGCACACACACACCAGACCAGACTAGAACACACACACACACTCACTCACTCTCGCACACGCACACACACACCAGACCAGACTAGAACACACACACACACTCACTCACTCTCGCACACGCACACACACACCAGACCAGACTAGAACACACACACACACTCACTCACTCTCGCACACGCACACACACACCAGACCAGACTAGAACACACACACACACTCACTCACTCTCGCACACGCACACACACACCAGACCAGACTAGAACACACACACACACTCACTCACTCTCGCACACGCACACACACACCAGACCAGACTAGAACACACACACACACTCACTCACTCTCGCACACGCACACACACACCAGACCAGACTAGAACACACACACACACTCACTCACTCTCGCACACGCACACACACACCAGACCAGACTAGAACACACACACACACTCACTCACTCTCGCACACGCACACACACACCAGACCAGACTAGAACACACACACACACTCACTCACTCTCGCACACGCACACACACACCAGACCAGACTAGAACACACACACACACTCACTCACTCTCGCACACGCACACACACACCAGACCAGACTAGAACACACACACACACTCACTCACTCTCGCACACGCACACACACACCAGACCAGACTAGAACACACACACACACTCACTCACTCTCGCACACGCACACACACACCAGACCAGACTAGAACACACACACACACTCACTCACTCTCGCACACGCACACACACACCAGACCAGACTAGAACACACACACACACTCACTCACTCTCGCACACGCACACACACACACACACCAGACTACACCAAGAATAATACACCAGACCAGACCAGGACTAATGTTCAATGAAGTTTGGGTTTGATCACAGCGTAACATGCACACACATTCCTGCAGTATTAGAGAAGAAGCAGCAGATCAGAAGCACATGAATCAATGCTGCACCTTCACTCAAAGAGAGAGAGAAATGCAGCTTCAGCCTATGATTCGTTCTTCAGCTTGTGAGCAGATTATGTTGGGACTCGGTCCAGTCGCTGAACACATGACAACAGAACACAACAACAACGGCAGAACAAAACACGACTCAGCTCCGATCGCAGGCTGAAAGTCACGAGCAGAGCCAAATGTGAGTCAGAAATACCTCCGATAGCAGCTCTACTGAACGCTCCAGCATCTCTGTCCCACATTTCCCAGCTGGGCTCAATCTCTGTCGTTTTCATCGAATAGACACAGTCTGCTGAGAGTCACCACTGCGTCCATCAGATCACACAGAAACACGTCCAGATCTCTGACAGCAGCTCATGAGGAACGACCCTCTCAAAACATCAGGCCATTTCACCAGAAAAACTCCTGGACTTCACACTCTTAAGATCATGTAATTCTACCCAAAAGCGTTTCTCAACACCACTGTGAGTTTTTAGACAAACAGATAAATATGGCAGAAACTGGGATTCGAGTGGAGCAAACGTTCCAACACATTTCTACGAGAATCATTATACATTATAAAGGTATTCATATTCATAATGCATTGTATCTTTTCAGAAATAATTGTAAAAGCATTATAATACGTGAAGGTTTGTTTGTCGTGTGTTTTAATGCATTATACTTTCTAAAGGTGTAACAATGAATAGATTAGTATTATAATGCATTATAACTGTGGTTACAATTATTCATGAGATCATACAATGCATTATAAGGTGCATTTCAAGACATAATTAATGCATTAAAACTACTTTCATAATGCATTATATATAAAAGCTATAAGTAAAGTGTTACTGAATGCACTTCTCAAAGCAATAATAATGATTTAATGATAATATTGTTTATTAAAACATAATTTTGTGAGGAATATCACACCGTATCACAATTATTTTGTCCATGTTTTAATTTAAACAATAAACCTGTTTTTTGGAAAAAAAATTAAAGAATGTGAATTATTCAAATTTCGTTCATTAATTACATCGTTATGCGTTTGATTGCCACTGTCTTTGATAATATAAATTTGTATTAAATCATAAAACACAGATTAACTCAAGAATTCCTGAAAAACCACACATTTTATACAGGGAACTATTATTGTTAAAATTTTCTAAAATAATTAATAAATTGTTAAAGTTTTATTGTTCCAATTGATAAAATCTTCAATGTCTAATGTCTTATTTAAAATAATGATTTTTATTATTAAAATGTAATTAAACCATTAAAACAGAATCTAGAAAAAAATTTAATAAAATGTAAAATATAGAATTTTGGAAAAAATAAAAGGAGTTTAAATAAAGACTGTCAGATCTGGGATTCAGAGCGAGGTCACAAACGAATGGCTTTAATCAGACATCATGACAAACACTAGCTTCTTCAGAGAGTGTTTTCATTCTGGTTGTGTAGCAAAAGTGAAATGAAAGTTCAGAACAGAAAAACACTGCATGATTTTGATTCTGATTCTTTCAGTGATTCTGTGACTGAACCGACACAGCGGCAGACAGAAGAAAACCCAAGCTTCTCTCCTTAAAACTCACATTCACCTATAAATATTCCTGAAGTCACACCGGAGCCGCTCGCGCTGAACCCGATCCAGGACCGGCGTCAATGTTAGGGATGTAACGATTCACTCAACTCACGATTCGATTCGATTCACGGTTTTTTTTTTACAAAATGAGATTTAAGACAAATTATAAATTAAATGTGTCCTTTTATTATTGCTTGGACAAAATGCTGCATGTTTCTTTGTGAAATTGAAATATAAGACTATAATAATATACTAATATAGCACTTGCATATTATTGCCCTTTTGTTGGTTTTGATTGCTTCTATTGTCCTCATTTGTAAGTCGCTTTGGATAAAAGCATCTGCTAAATAACAAAATTTAAATATAATGTAAATGTAAATAACAAAACTAAATTGAAATTTTAAAACAAGCCCCAAATCAAATATATAAGTAACACAAATAAAATAAATCTCTTCATATAAACAAACTAAGCCTTTGTCTGTGCTCTTTCCGTTTAAAATTAGAGGCAACCACTGCATTTTAATCTGATCCAAACAAAGATGCTGCATACATGAACAGTTTTTAATCTAAATTATATTGTATAATTTCGAAATTTGAAGCAAAAACAGAATGGTTTGACTTCAGTTTTGTGAAACTATAAATAAAAATATCTGCATGAAACAGCGGATGAGCTGAATGAGACGCAGATTCACTCTCTGCCAGCAGGTGGCGCTTAAAGCGTTTCCTTGGTT
>NW_015557186.1:15908-28092 GCF_001515605.1 Sinocyclocheilus anshuiensis | reverse complement strand
TTTTCTAAAGACAGTAAGTTCCCCTCAGACATACATTCATATAAACTCCTACACCTAATTGAATCGCGATTTGTTTAGCATCTCAACTGATTTGAATTGTCACATATTTGAATCGATTTTCAACCGGCTCGCGGTTAATCATTACATCCCTAGTCAATGGGAAAGAGTTTCAAACTGCTCCCAGGACGAATGAGACGAGAAATTAACCTCAATATTTCTTTATTTATGACACTTCTCCAGCCTCAGTGCAGTCTCTTGGCCTGAAGAGGACGTGAGCTTCTGTTACAGACGCTCATAATGAACACATTCAAACCATACAGCTGTGATTCATGGATTCACAGAGTAAACAGCCGGTCGAACGACAAAGAACATCATGATTCAGAACAAACTGCTCTCTGTTTGTTATCAGACTTGTGCAAAATTGATCCACAAACAACCTACACTACCGCTCAAAAGTTTGGGATCAGTAAGACTCTTCTGCTCATCAAGGCTGCATTTTATTTTTTTTTAAAAGAAATTAAAACTTTTATTCAGCGAGGATGTGTTAAATTGATAAGAAGTGATAACAAAGAGTTATATTGTTAGAAAAGATTTATATTTTGAATAAATGCTGTTCTTTTTAACTTTTTATTCATCAAAGAATCCTGAAAAAGTATCGCAGTTTCCAAAAAATATATATTTGGCAGCACAACATTGATAATTCTAATAATAAATCAGCATATTAGAATGATTTCTGAAGTATCATGTGACACTTTATACTGCAGTAATGATGCTGGAAATTCAGCTTTGCATCACAGAAATAAATTATATATTAATGTATATTAAAATAGAAACCATTCATTTATATTGTAATAACATTTTGCAAGATTACTGTTTTTTTCTGTATTTCTGATCAAATAAATGCAGCCTTGATGAGCAGAAGAGTCTTACTGATCCCAACCTTTTGAGCGGTAGTGTAAGTGATCCACAAAACCATCCTGGATAGAAAGCAGGACTGCTAAAGATCAGCAGAGATCAGTACCTGCGACGGGCTCCGCACAGACAGGAAGTACTGCACAGGAAGTAGCAGCTGCAGTCTGGAGTCAATGTGACGGAGACTGTGGAGTTCAGACGGTTCAGGACCGAAACCTTCACAAACTGATAGAGTCGACGAGACCACCTGGAAACCAGAGGAGAAATAAATAACTCACCCAACAATTAAAATAAGTTTTTATTTTATTTATCCTTCAGCACATTTAACCCAAAAATGATCTTTCTGTCATCATTTACTCTCCCTCGTGTCGATCCAAACCTGTAGGACCTGTAGGAAAGAAGATATTCTGAAGAACGTTTGAAACCAAACAATACTGGACCCCGTTGACTTTATATGAACTTCCTCAAAATATGTCAGAATGATCATTTTTTCAAGCTTTTATGGCTAATATAGTATGAAATAGTGAGAAAACCAGCTCAGTTTTATTCAGAGACTCAATCTGAGCAAAAACATGAATCTGCTGCAGAAGCTGATATTTATATGATGAGATTCTGACGCTTGTAATGTAAATCAATGAGATCTTTATAACAGTACAGCAGATGCTGACATAAAATGATCTAAATATCAGTGGTTGCTCTATATCTCCAGTAATATAAGATGAGATTGAAATGCTCCAAACATATAATGCAGTGATTGAGAGCTGAAGAAATAAAGGCTCCTCAGAAGATGTGAGATGTTCTGGAGGCTTGTGAAGATCATTCCTCCGCTGAGGAACAGTGAAAGTAAAGCTTCTGGAAACAAACGCTCCTCAAAAGATCCTGAGGATCAGATTTGAGACTCTAAAACATGATTGATGGAGAATCAAGTAAAGCTGAGCTGCTTCAGTCCAGTAAGTGTTCATCTGGAGATATTACTGCAGTTATTCTGACCTTTACTGGATCAAACACTCTAAACTCTCAATCAGAGACAGAAGACGTGCAGCAGATTGAGTGACAGCAGAGCTGGATCATGCGGATCATATTAAATATGATAAAGCAGGCTTTATAGGGTTAAACAAAGTTCAACATGATTATCAATAGGAAGCTAAACAGCATTTCTCAATAACATTTATTATCTGAGGGTAAAAACCTCAGCAGGCCTCTGTCACAGGTTTCATGCTGTTTTGCAGAAGCGCTCACATGAAAATAAAGCCCAGCGGTTTTCCTGGTATTTGCTCTTGGACTTCACACAATATCCTGACTGCTGCTCTAGGACGCTCGGCCAAAGAGCCCTTTAAAGCCAAATATCTAAGTCTTGACTAATATCCTTCTGTTTCCCAATGAGCGAATCTCCCATCAGGCTGAGCGGCGAGCGCTGAGGTCAGAGGTAGGCGAGGGTGAGGTAAGCGTTGACATGCTGCCTGCGTGCAGCAAAGACTTATGGGTAATTAAAAGCCTCACTATAATGACTGTGAGCTCATAGATCCGCCGTACTGAACTGGAATATGAACGTATAGCTCCAGATAATAATAACAGACGTTACTGCACAACATATGGAGGTTCTAAGAGTGTTTTTTTGTATCATTGAGAGTTTTTGTTAATATTTTGAATTGGATTTTATTTTTATATTTTCTAAAGTTCTAAACTAAAGTTTTAGTAGTTTTGTTATGTTTTTTTTTTTTGTCTTTTAAATATGTCTATATATTTTTTAATTTTTATTTTGTTTTAGTTTTAGTTATTTTTGTACATCAAGTCAAACGTAATGAAAATGAGAAATGTTGCCTTGGAAACTAGCTTATATTTTATTTCAGTTAACATTAATTTTATTTTAAGTAACGAAAACGTTTAAAACAAACTTTTTTAAAAATGTTTTTAAATTCACTATAATAACCCTGGGTTATAAACAGTTGAATGCTATGTTTAATAATAATCTTGCATTTGAAGAAAATACAAATCATAAGAAAACCTACATTAACATGCACACTGGCAGCAAAAAGTTTGGAATAATTAAGATTTTTTAATGTTTCTGAAAGAAGTCTCTTCTGCTCATCACGGCTGCATTTATTTGATCAAAAATACAGTAAAAATATGAAATATTATTAGAATTTAAAACAGCTGTTTTCTATGTGAATCTCTGTTAAACTGTAATTTATTTCTAGAAGCGCATGTGTGAGAATACAGCGAGATCAAAACCAAGGTAACCAGGCTTCGTTGCGCTTGCAAAGCTGCATTATATAAGATGCACGGATCATCCAGCTCTGAACAAATTAGAGAAAAATGAGCAGTTTACACATCACTGGACTAAACGCAGAAGCAAGAGAGTAAGTGCACGACAGCGATTAATGATGAGGTGATGTAGAGCACGACTCCAGCAGAAGACAGCTGCGGTGCAGTGCTTTGGCCTTCAGCGCTCGTGAGCATTAAAACACAGCCGTACGATGGAAATAAGCCCAACAACACCCTCCGCAGCATCTCTCTGTCTTTACAAATGTACTAAAGTCAGACAGAGCAACACTAAAACATCAGCGAACAGCCCTACATTAACACGGAGAAGCTTCTGCTCTCTATTATAGCTGTGGAGGATCTGTGTGTTTGGAGAGTTTTAAACTGAAATACACAGAAATGATCCTAAAATACAGTTAAACATTGTCGCCGGGTCGATCGGAGAAGATCTGCAGGATTTCTTGCTGTGATGAATATGTGGAACACATGGAAGCCCCTTTCTGCCACGGAATAAAAAAATTAATTAAAAATAAGATCATTGTAACTGTTTATCTCACAATTCTGACTGTTTTCCTTGCAACTGCAAATTTATATTTTGCAATACTTACTTTTTTTCTCAGAACTTCAATTTTTACATTTTCTCAGAATTCTGAGTTTATCTCACAATTATTACTTTATTTCTCAGAATTCTAAGATTTTATCTCACAATTATTACTTTATTTCTCAGAATTCTAAGTTTATATCTCACAATTTTTGCTTTTTTTCACAGAATTCCAAGTTTATCTCTCAAATTTTTTTACTTTTACTCAGAATTCTGAGTTTATATCTCACAATTCATTTTTTTTGTTTGTTTCTGTCACTCAGGCAAAAAAAACAAAGATAATTGTGACATGTTTCTTGCAATTCAGACTTTATATCTCACAATTCTTAGAAAATTTCATATAGTTAATATATAGAACAGAAAGAATATAAAATAGAGAATACAGAATATATAGAATATAGAAAGAGAAATGTATATATAATTTTAAACTCACAATTGCAAGTTGAGCTCTCACAGCTCTGTCTTTACAAAAATATTATGAAAAATAAATTCCGAATTGTGAGCTATAAACTCACAAAAACAGCCAGAATTGAAAGATAAAAAGTCGCTATTACCTTTTTTATTTTCTATTCCGTGACCGAAACAAGCTTCCATAGGAACTTCTGAACATCTTACTATCAGACTGATGTCTCTCGGGGTCAAAGAGTCAGACACTCGCAGAGAGACTTTAATTATGCCAGAGGCTGCCGAGTCCTGAAGAACAACGAGTCACTTCAAACACACCGAAACGGTTCAACTCGACTGAACCTGAGGAATCAGAGGATCATTCGCTTTCTTTCACTGACTAATCATGAGTTCATGACACTTCTTTAAATGACCACAAACTGTCAGTCACAACATCTGAATCTCACAGTGAGTGAGCCATTAATGAAGCGTAATACAGAGTCTTAGAGGATTGATCACTAGTACTAGTGAAGACTAATATACGTGTATGAAGCCGTACCTGCGGTTCAGTCAGCAGGTCGCTGCTGTTCTCTTCTTCCTCTAGATCTTTCAGCAGCTCCTCTATTCTCTCTTTCTCCTGCTGCGTGAGCAGAAACGAGTTTCCTGACGCTTCTGTGAGCTGAACAATCACAAACACCTTCAGTCAAATAATCAAACATATGCTTCATGATCCAGTCACTACATAAACTCATGTTCTTCCTCAGCATTTCCATTTTTGTTTTAAGATTCTTAAATCAAGATTCATTTACTGTGAATGACAAACTATAAGAAGTCTTGTTTTATGAGATCAAAGTGAGTTCATCTGCAAATGGACTCAAAAAAAATCAACTTAATTCAAAGCGAAAACAAGTTTCATTCTCCACTGGCAGACATTTGTTCTTAGACTGTTTTAAGCATAAACTCACTTCATTTTGGTAAATTTTTCAAGACTTCATATCTTAAGGATGTTTAAATATTTGTATTAGAAGACACAAATACTGAGGAAGGTATTCATGTTTTGCAGTATATGCAACATTTAGGGCCACAACTGTATGTAATTAAAGACTTTCTTTTCTAATTTAAGAACTTCTTAAGACCCACAGAAAGATACATTTGCTGGATATGACAGAAAATAAGAGATCTTGTTTTCCAGAAATTGATCAAAATGAAGTGAGTTTACGCTTAAAACAAGAACAAATATCTGCCAATGTGGTCCGAAAAATCAGCTTTGAATTTAGTTGATTTTTCTGAGATCACTAGCAGAAATTTGTTCTTGTTTTAATCATAAACTCATTTTCTGACCACTTTCTTTTCTTATCTGATGTGCTTCTGCATCTCCAGTAAATTTAAGAAATTTGTACTGGAAAACAAGTCATAAATACTGAGGAAGAGCATCAGTTTCTGCAGTGGAGCTGGAATCAATTTTCCAGGTTTTAATTCTACATTACACCTGTGCTCTCATGAATGGATGTCTTTCCATGTTTAAAGATCCCATGAAATACAAATGTGAGTTTTGCACAGGAAAACAGACCAAATTTCTCAATGACATCATAATACACTCATTTCTGTCCAATCAGAAGCTCTGTAGAATAAGCAAGCCCCTCCCCCTGAGACCACCTGACGCATCAGTATCACATTCAGACTTTTTAAAAACAAACGGGACGAGCCCTTCAATAAACCGTACGCCAGCAGCTCCTTCCAGCATTCTTCACCCACATGTTCAGTCGTACTCTAATCGTGACCTCGACATACCTCAATATTTCTCTTGACAAAGTCTTGTCTGCGCTTGCTGCGAGCAGCTCCTCGCTGTCTGCTGTCTGACGGCTGATCCTCCATCAGCTGCTGACCCGCTTCAGCGTGACCTGCATCACACACACACACACACACACTCACACACTCACACACACACTCACACACACACTCACACAGGTTTTTGAGTTAAAGTCTGAAACGTTGACAGCTGCAGTAAACTACGATTCCTGACATCAGGCTGCCCTCTAGTGTGACTCTACAGAAAAAACAACATTATCAATAATAAAAAACACAATGAAAAGAGATGCAAGTAATATTTCAGCATAAAATCACAATCACATATGAAAATCAGCACAACACTATCATGACATATTACCTACAATCAAACTGCATAAAAGTACTTCAAAATTTAAATAATGTCATGAAAGTCAATTAAAGTCACAAATCACTATTAAAGTGAATTGATCTGAATAACGACTCTATTGTCTTCTGTAGAGCTGCTTTGAGTTTGTTTCATAATTACAGAATTTTACAATTAACACTGATATTTTACGGTTTATTTCCGTGAAGCTGCCTTGAAACATTCTGTACCGTTTAAAGCGCTACAGAAATAAAGGTTACTTACTTGTAATGTCACAATAATGCAAAAAAACAGGTGTCATTTTTTATGAAAAAATAATTCTTTCTTTCTTTCTTTCTTTCTTAAAACTACTTATTTTTAACACAGCAATTTGTATTGTATAAAGCACTAAATAAATAAAACTGACTTGAACTGACTCGATTTAATAGTAAGATATGAGCTGTGAATATCCTTTACGGTTTTTGTCAAATTCACGCAGATTAATTTTATTTAAAGCTGACCGTATCAGTTTTAACTATACAATCTTTCATTCACACACTGTAAAAAAAGTTTTTTTTTTTTCGGTTTACAAGAAAATACTATTTCAGTTTTCCGACCTCAATAATGTCAATGTGTTACTTTCCATCTTTGTAAATATTTGTAAAATGTATGAGCAATTTCTGAGTGAAAATTGATTTTACACCAAGTTTTTTCATGTTCTGTAAACACTGAAACAGTGACACAGCGACTCAGAAATTATTGCACAGGTTTAGAACGCTTCGATCCTTTACCGTCCATCTCGTGTCTCGTGTTCACGTCACTCTTCAGATCGAGAACTTCAGTCTCAAACACGGGGACAAAATCCACTTCATCACCGTCCTGATCTGAAGCGCATTGAGGAAAATAAGAGTGAATCATTCAGCAAATATCACACATGATCATTTTTGCATCTAAATTGTGCCACATAAATCTTATTCTGTATTTTATATATATATATGTATTGTTGGCTATTGCTACAAATATACCCCAGCGACTTAAGACTGCTTTTGTGCTGCAGGCTCACGTATAATTATTATTATCTTATGCAAGTCTGATAGGCTCACGGTTGTTGGGTGTCAGTGCCAGAAAGCGTCTGGTGTTCTCCATCTCGTTGCTGCTCATGCTGAGACTCGCGGTCTGTAACGTGTGTCAGTGTTAGTAAAGCACACAGACGTCTGTATGAAGCGCTGGTGTGTTTGATCCACAGACGGACCTGAAGCTCCTGCCAGAGTCTCTGGTGCTGCTGCTTTCCTCTCTGCTTCACCTCTCTCTCCGCTGACGCCTTGAGAGCCAGAACCCGGTCCAGTCTCTTCATCTTCTTTATGGCTTCTCTCAACTCCGGATCTTCATTTTCTTCATCGGACTCTTCTGTGAAATAATCAGTAGAGCACTTAGGAGATCAGAAATGTCCTGCACTCAAGACCAGCTCAGACATAAGACGTACCCACGCTGGTCTGAGCTAGTTTATGCAGGTTTAGTGACACCATGTTCTCAGCAGCAAAAATGGGTTATGTTTTATTTTTCAAAAATTTGGTGTAGAAACTATTTTCACTCTAAAATTGCTAGTATATTTCACAAAAGTAACACTGAACTAAACCTGAACTTTTGAAGTAGAAAGAATGAAATAGGCCTAGTATTTTCTAATAAAACATTTAATCATATTTGCTTTATTTACAACTTCAAAAATATTTTTTTTACAGTGTACTCTTTGGCGATTTTATTTATTTAATTCTTTTGCTTTTTTTTTTGTTGGTGTTGGTTGGTATTTAGTGACGGGGTGCAACATTTGTCCAAAACCTGATATATTAATGTGAGAAATTAGAAAATTATTCCAGCTAGTTGATAAGGCAACATTTCTCATTTTTATTTAGTTTAACTTGTACTAAAATAACTAAAAATAATAAATAATAAATAAAAAAACTGATAATAAAAAAATAAAATAATAATTAATAAAACCTATATAGACGTATCTAAACACATTTAAACAACAAAAATAACAAAGTTACAAAAACTAAATAAAATTTAATATAATTCAATTAATCTATATATTTTATCAAATAAAATCTAATTCAAAATATTAACAAAAGCTATAATAGCATCTCAATGATGCTGACTTGAACTAAAATAACTACAAAAAAAAGGAACTATGTCGACATATTCACAAAATAAAAACATAAATGACAAAAATGCACTACAGAATTATTCAAACTTTAACTAAGATACATTCAAATCAAGATCATTAATTTTGTTGTTGTCCTTTTTCTCTATCAAACGTTTTAGTAACCATCATAATATATCATATATATCATTTGAAAGCTTAGAAGCCCAAGATTCATCCTGTGAAAACCATTTTGAAATCGGACATTGTGTTACCATAGAAATAGTACTTTAAAATGTTTTGGCGGTCTCCTCCCCCTTAGTGGGCGGTGTCAAGTGTCATATTACAACATGCATTACGCTCTTTTACAATCAAACTTTTTTATAATCTTGACAAAAACCATATCACTGGAAAGGTCTGAGTCTCAGGATTCCATATTTGGTGGTTATTTTGAGATAGCAATATTGACAGCGAAATCTAGACATTTGTGACAGAAAAATGCATTTAAAAAAATTCAGTGGAGTTTGGATGGCACCCGGTGGCTGTTTGTGGTATAACGCCCTTAATACAATATCACAGGAACCTCCATTTTTTTCATATCAAATTTGGAACATAACTTATTTAGACATAAGGCTACCAATTTTAGAGTAAAACCTGTTATGCAAAATATGTATTATAAATAAAATAAAATAAAATTAATATAGTGCATTTTATTTACAGTAAATTTAAACTTCTATAACTTTTTGATACTTTAATTTTTTTTTTAAATTTCACTTTTGCAATCTCTGCTTCTTTAAAAAGAGACCAACCTTAGGTCTGTATTCCAAAGTGTTCATAAATTACAACAACTTAAGTTTGGATTTTTTTTTTTAATGGGGGGTGACAGTTAAGGGGTTAATCTTGAGATGAAAGCAGCTCTTTCAGAAGAGAAGCCAGTTATTGGAGTCTCAGGATTCCATATTTGGTGGTTATTTTGAGATAGCAATATTGACAGCGAAATCTAGACATTTGTGACAGAAAAATGCATTTAAAAAAATTCAGTGGAGTTTGGATGGCACCCGGTGGCTGTTTGTGGTATAACGCCCTTAATACAATATCACAGGAACCTCCATTTTTTTCATATCAAATTTGGAACATAACTTATTTAGACATAAGGCTACCAATTTTAGAGTAAAACCTGTTATGCAAAATATGTATTATAAATAAAATAAAATAAAATTAATATAGTGCATTTTATTTACAGTAAATTTAAACTTCTATAACTTTTTGATACTTTAATTTTTTTTTTAAATTTCACTTTTGCAATCTCTGCTTCTTTAAAAAGAGACCAACCTTAGGTCTGTATTCCAAAGTGTTCATAAATTACAACAATTTAAGTTTGGATTTTTTTTTTTAATGGGGGGTGACAGTGAAGGGTTTAATCTTGAGATGAAAGCAGCTCTTTCAGAAGAGAAGCCAGTTATTGTTCTCTGTCCAGTCGCTCATGTTTACCTTGATCAGAGCTGTTTTCTGCGGTTAGATCAGTCCTCTCATGTGCGCTGAACCTGTGAACCTGCTTTAGGAGACAGCCAGCCGTTAGTTCTCTCCGTCTGCAGACGCTCAGATGAAGGAGTTTCTCTACCTCTGAGTGTGTGGCGTCAGCACTGAGCACCTCCAGAGATCTGCCACCATCTCGACTCGGTCTTCTGATCTCACTGGAGGCCGGGCGAGAAATATCCTCCAGAAAACCCTTTGTGATGTCCATCCGGTCCACAGACACTGGAACACAGCAGAAGATGACCCTCACAGAGACACAAACCCGCTCTTCTGTTGTGTGGTTTCAAGTCAAGTCACGTTTATTTAGTGCGTCTCATTATGCACATCGCTCCAGAACAGCTTTATAGAAAATCATAGCTTCATGCCCTATAGTCGCATTTATCAGATTAGAGCTGAGCGATGATTTAGATACAGTATATCTCAACATGAGTGTATTATATGTATGTATAAAACAATATATATAATTTATATATAATATAAATGGGCGATGATATAGCTATACAGTCCAAATATAATGCCTGTGAGTATTACGGTACTATTATTATGGCAAGCCGTTTTGACGTTTAATCATTCCCAGGATATACATTTTTGATATCAACAATTCGGTTTTCACTAGTTAAAATGATTATGAATTGTTGATATCATGAATTAATGTTTAACTGGTGCAAATGTAATTCCTGAAATCAACAATCAGCATTTCCATGAGTAAAAATTGCATTTCTAACATCAATAAAGTTGCATTTTATTGTATAATAAAATTTATTTTTTTTATTGTATAACTAGTGAAAACTTAATCATTTTATAGTTGAAATGGTATATTTTTGTAATTTTTGATATCACAAATTATGTAAAATTATTGCCAAGTGAACTAATGCACAACTAGTGAACACACAATTACAGATATCAAGAATTACTATTTTTACACATTTTTACATTGACGCCGAATAAACACGCAAAAAAAAAAAAAAACCTGACCTACTGAATTTTTTTTTCCTGATATAAAAAATGATCAATTTAGCTAGTGAAAATGTAATTGTTAATATCAAAAATTCATATCCTGGGAATGATGTCAAAACTATTACTATAAATACTACATATACTACTAATAGTGTAATAAAACTGATCAAAACACAAGAAAAAAGTATAGTTACTTCACTTACAGTCTTACATGTTTCTATATGTTTCATACTTTCGCTAATAATGTGATTCATAATTAAAGGGGTCATGAAATGTATGACATATAACAGGTCAATACACTATAAAAACACCCTGGAAGTTTCAGAACTCAAAACGTTCGCATTAGTTTAAGAACTAATGTGTTTATTTTTTAGCTTGTTTACTGTACAGCTTGTCACACAGCAGCTTTTAGATATTGTTCTGCATTTTGTTATAAGTCAGAAATGACAAGGAGGCAGCTTCCCGCAATAGAAAGTCAATGGAGAGCGTTGGATTGTTTCAAAGTCCCTTTAAAGGTCCCATATTGTCCTGCAAATATATATTCTTAAGGACATCAAAACCTAAAATAAAACTCCAGAAAGGTGTAAAATATGTGACCTTTAAGACTAACGGTGGGCGTGGTTTCAGATTATGACGCGGGTCGCTCTGTCTCCATAGAAAATAAAGAGCCTACTACGTCTAAATTATAATGTTTAATCACACTAATATTATAAGTGAACCTCAGAGAACATTATAAAATAATACAAAATGCAGTTCATGACCCCTTTAACACTTGATGATGATGATGATGTCAGACCTTGATCAGTGAGCAGCTTCTCCGCGCCGCAGCTCTCCTCAAGAGAAGCCTCTGGATCCTGAACAACAGATGATTACAGCACGCTGACTGAAGCTTGTGTGAGTGTGTGAGTGTGAATATGAGGTGTATTACTGACCGCTCGTGCTGTGATGAGCTCCACGGAACGACACACATCACCCGCAGAAACCTCCATAACAGCCACAACAGCACATTTACACGCACTTACAGCGTGTGCTGACCTACTATCTCCAATAAATCATGCCTGGATATATATATATATATAGCGCTGCGTACGTGACGCGTGCGTGCGTGCGTGCGCTGAGTGGGCGGGGCCCTGCGCTGGTAAACAAACAGATGCCATGTTGGTTGCGTAGAGATGAAGACGTGCGGAACATTATGGAGAGAGATTTCTGCGCTTTAACAGATTCTGAGGAGCTGCAGAGCTTCATCTCATACTCGGACAGGTGA